>NC_079899.1:1525656-1551439 GCF_024868665.1 Triplophysa rosa | reverse complement strand
TGTGTGTGGAGTGTTTTGTGTGTGGGTGTGTCTGTCTTCTGTGTTTTCAACCTTTTCTTGTTTTTGCAGGTACAACTTTGATTGTTTTGCTTGTAGTCAATGTGTCTCATGTACAGCTGCTTTGTAACAATGAAAATTGTAAAAGCGCTATATAAATAAAGTTGAGTTGAGTTGAGAGTAGAGTAGATGAACCCGAAAGCTGAAATTCTAAGCTTTACCAAACTTGAGTGGGTTATTCCCAAAGAGTGGGCAACAGCAAGTGAAGTTTGTAGGCATATTTCTGGCCATTTTTGTTAGCGATTTTGCTACATCTACTCACAAAAATAGTTGTTATATATTTACGGTAGGAAATTTACTAAATATCTTAATGGAATATGATCTTTACTTAACATCCTAATTAATTTTGGCATAAAAGAAAAACATAATTTTGACCCATACAATGTTTTGCTGGCTTTTGCCACAAATATTACCGTGCTACTTAAGACTGGTTTTGTGGTCCATGGTCACATTTAAACAGTACTCACCTCTCCTTAGTATTGCCATTATCATCAGACCCTGATCTGCTAATTATGGCTGAGTGTAAATGGCATATGTCAGTAAATGAATACTGGTTTGATATGATTGTTATAGCCACTCTGTCGAAGTCCTCGACAACAGCTAGGCCCAGAGAAACATAGAAAACCAACCTGGTCTCATAGGAAATACAGTATCTCACAGAAGTGAGTACACCCCTCACATTTTTGTAAATATTTTATTAAATCTTTTCATGTGACAATACTGAAGAAATGACACTTTGCTACGATGTAAAGTAGTGAGTGAACAGCTTAATTAGCAGTGTAAATTTGCTGTCCCCTCAAAATAACTCAACACACAGCCATTAATGTTAAAACTGCTGGCAACAAAAGTGAGTACACCCCTAAGTGAAAATGTCCAAATTGGGCCCAAAATGTCAATATTTTGTGTGGCCACCATCATTTTCCAGCACTGCCTTAACCCTCTTGGGCATGGAGTTCACCAGAGCTTCACAGGTTCCCACTGGAGTCCTCTTCCACTCCTCCATGACGACATCACGGAGCTGGTGGATATTAGAGACCTTGCTCTCCTCCACCTTCCACTTGAGGATGCCCCACAGATGCTCAATAGGGTTTAGGTCTTTACCCTCAGCTTCTTTAGCAAGGCAGTGGTCGTCTTGGAGGTGTGTTTGGGGTCGTTATTATGGTGGAAAGGCAAAGACTCCAAAGGGAGGGGATCATACTCTGCTTCATTATGTCACAGTACATGTTGGCATTCATGGTTCCCTCAATGAACTGTAGCTCCCCAGTGCCGGCAGCACTCATGCAGCCCCAGACCATGACACTCCCACCATCATGCTTGACTGTAGGCAAGACACACTTGTCTTTGTACTCCTCACCTGGTTGCCACCACACACGCTTGAAACTTATCTTGGTCTCATCAGACCACAGGACATGGTTCCAGTAATCCATGACCTTAGTCTCTTTGTCATCAGCAAACTGTTTGCGGGGTTTCTTGTGCATCATTTTTTGAAGAGGCTTCCTTCTGGGTCAGCCATGCAGACCAATTTGATGCAGTGTGTGGCGAATGGTCTGAGCACTGACAGGCCCACCCCTTCAACCTCTGGAGCAATGCTGGCAGCACTCATACGTCTATTTCCCAAAGACAACCTCTGGATATGACGCTGAACATGCGCACTCAACTTCTTTGGTCGACCATAGCGAGGCCTGTTCTGAGTGGAACCTATCCCGTTAAACCGCTGTATGGTGTTGGTCACCGTGCTACAGCTCAGTTTCAGGGTCTTGGCAATCTTCTTATAGCCTAGGCCATCTTTATGTAGAGCAACAATTCCTCAGAGAGTTCTTTGCCATAAGGTGCCATGTTGAACTTCCAGTGACCAGTATGAGAGAGTAAGAGCGATAACACCAAATTTAACACACCTGCTCCCCATTCACACCTGAGACCTTGTAACACTAACAAATCACATGACACCGGGGAGGGAAAATGGCTAAATGGGCCCAATTTGGACATTTTCACTTAGGGTTGTACTCAGTTTTGTTGCCAGTGGTTTAAACATTAATGGCTGTGTGTGGAGTTATTTTGAGGGGACAGCAAATGTAGACTGTTATACAAGCTGTACACTCACTACATTATATTGTAGCAAATTGTCATTTCTCCAGTGTCCTCTGTACACTTTTTGCAGCGACACAAAATACATACCATTAGGTACATATTGCAACCCGGTACAATTTCCAACAACAGTAACGTTAAAAACACCATATTATATTATATTGGGGTGAAATGATTTTGAATTTAATCAGATGTCATATTTTGTGTACTTGTTTACTTGTTATTATTTCATATATACAATTTAGTATTTATTTGAGCACGTAACCTGACCCCGCCCCTAAACCTAACAGTTTGTATATTAAACAATATAAAACACAAAACATAATAGGAAGATATGGCTACGTATGCTGTTTATTCAAAAAGTGCTGATGGTCCATATTTACAAAGTGTACAGAGGTACGTATTTCCTATGATACCAGGTTGGAAAACGTCTTGGTTACGGATGTAACCTCTGTTCCCTGATAGAGGGAACGAGACGTTGTGTCGAACCGACAGATGGGGTTTGACTTGAGAACCTATCGTCTTCCGACTAACTTTTGAAAAGGCCAATGAAATTGGCGAATGAAATTTGCATGCCGGACTCCGCCCCGGTTATCCGGGTATAAAAGGAAGATGGCGTGCTGCTTTCATTCACCTTTTGGGCTGAGGAGCCTGAGAGCATCTCTCGACTGCTGCAGCGGGCGGCCAGCATTGTGGCATAAAGGACACAGCGTCTCGTTCCTTCCATCAGAGAACAGAGGTTACATCTGTAACCAAGACGTTCCCTTTCTGTCTGTCTCTCGAAGTTGTGTCGAACCGACAGATGGGGTTTGACTTGAGAACCTATCGTCTTCCGACTAACTTTTGAAAAGGCCAATGAAATTGGCGAATGAAATTTGCATGCCGGACTCCGCCCCGGTTATCCGGGTATAAAAGGAAGATGGCGTGCTGCTTTCATTCACCTTTTGGGCTGAGGAGCCAGAGAGCATCTCTCGACTGCTGCAGCGGGCGGCCAGCATTGTGGCATAAAGGACACAGCGTCTCGTTCCTTCCATCAGAGAACAGAGGTTACATCTGTAACCAAGACGTTCCCTTTCTGTCTGTCTCTCGAAGTTGTGTCGAACCGACAGATGGGGTTCCCATGGAAAATGCCACGGCGCTGTGCCGCGTCACAATCTCTAGCAAGCGAAGCTGACTGGCCTAGGCGTGTCAGACGTGAGCGCTAGCGCGAAATTGTAACCGTCCAGTGGAGAGGTAGGGGCTCTCGGAGCTTTTTGAACAAAGCTGGGAATCCCCTGCCACCGGCCGTCACGGGCGGAGGCCTTCTCTAACGGCCCAGCAACGTAAGGGTCACTGGGGAAGAGCTATTTCCTCGCTGAGGAAACGCGCTACGGAGACCACTTCCTGCCGTAGGGAGGAATTCAGTGGAGACACCAACATGGTCTCGCCGGCAGGGGAGAACTCATGGGAGGAGTGTGCGGACTGTAAGGGAGTACCGCAAGAGGTGGAGCCCACCTAGGGGAGGTCACGGGTTACCATCCTGGGAACGAGACCATGAAAATACATCATACGGAACCACCCTGCTGGGGGGTTACTATGTGTGGGGCACTAGGTCCGGTTAGAGCAATATGCTAGATAATTCAGTTGATACCCGGCCTGAGGAGACAGGGCTGCTCCGCCCAGCCCACCACCAGGAAGTGCTTAGTGATGGATGAAATGCCTATTCTTCACCCGGTGGGGAAAGAAGGGGGGCGGAAATAGCACACTTACCCACCTATGAGGGGGGGAGGTGTTTTCGCAGGCGTACGCCCTACCGGTTGCCGGTCTTACCTGATGGTACCATGCAAGACTCGGGCTGACACCGGTTCCACGTGGAAGCTGTAGAACCTCGCGAAGGAGTTGGGCATAGCCCAACTCGCAGCTCTGCAGATGTCTGCCAGAGAGGCGCCCTGATCCTGTGCCCACGAGGAGGCTACACTTCGGTTTGGAGACAGCCCTCCCCTTCTGCTGATCTCCAAAACAGACAAAGAGCTGCTCAGAGCTCCTGATGCTCTGCGTGCGGTCAAGTAGAGGCGCAGTGCGCGTACTGGACACAACACGGATGGGGTTGGGTCTTCCTCCCCGGTGGGGAGTGCCTGCAAGTTCACCAACTGGTCCCAAAAAGGAGTGATGGGAACCTTGGGCACGTAGCCGGGCCGTGGTCTCAGGATCACGTGAGAGTCTCCAGGCCCGAATTCTAGGCAATCTGTGGACACAGATAATGCTTGTACGTCCCCTACCCTCTTGATGGAGGCGAGTGCCACCAGGAGGGCCGTCTTCATCGTAAGATGAGAAAGAGCGGAATCTCCCAGGGGCTCGAAGGTCCACATCAAGGTCCCAAGAGGGTACGGAGCGCGGACGAGGCGGATTCAGCCTTCTCGCGCCCCTTAGGAACCTAATGACCAGGTCGTGCTGTCCTAGAGACGTACCAGCAACTGGTTCGTGATGGTCGGCAATGGCGGCTACATACACTTTCAGTGTGGAAGGGGAGAGGTTACTCTCAATTCTCTCTTGTAGGAAGGACAGCACGTTCCCGATCGAGCATCTCCGCGGGTCTTCTGCTCGAGAAGAGCACCAGGACGAGAAGTGTTGCCACTTAAAGGCGGCAGGGGCCCTAGCCTGAGTAATGGTCTCAACCATTGCTGGGGGTAGGCCATTCAGAATCTCCTCGTCCCATCCAGGAGCCAGACGTGGAAGTTCCAGAGGTCTGGTCTCGGATGCCACAACATGCCCTTCCCCTGTGAAAGAAGGTCCTTCGTCAGGGGATTTGGCCATGGGGGAGTTGTCATCAGGAGCATTAGCTCTGAGAACCAAGTCCGGTCTGCGCAACTAGTAACACTTGATGCTCCTCTTCCCTGACCTTGCACAGAATCTGTGCAATGAGGCTCACTGGGGGGAAGGCATACTTCCGCTTGCATCCATGCTGAGGGGGGCCTCGGACAAGGAGTACCATAGCGGGCAATGGGTGGTGTCCAGGGAGGCGAACAGGTCTACCTGTGCCTGCCCGAACTGCACCCAAATGAGCAGGACTGTGTGGGGGTGGAG
Organism: Triplophysa rosa; assembly: GCF_024868665.1. Taxonomy (NCBI): domain Eukaryota; kingdom Metazoa; phylum Chordata; class Actinopteri; order Cypriniformes; family Nemacheilidae; genus Triplophysa; species Triplophysa rosa. Next base: position 1,546,234 of record NC_079899.1, on the reverse strand, counting down.
ATGCCACTCTCCACGAGGCGTCGACTGACGAGAGAGCGTGTGAGCTGTCTGGTTTAGGTCTTCTTCACCTATTGGCTCCACCAGAGGAGGCGTCGGGCGAGTTGTGTTAACTGTCGTGCGCGAATGCTTGAGCACGTGCTTGTCAAGCACGTGCTTGTCCTGCATGAGAGGTTGTAGCCCATTCAGTGCAGGTAGCCCAGCCAACAATGACGAGGGAGGATCGAGACATGAAAGTAGGCATCCTTTGCGGTCGATTGCCATGAACCAATCCTGACATCTGATAGACGTCAGGATGTGCTTCTGCGTGAGCATCCTGAACGGCAGCTTGTGTAGGTGCCAGTTCAGGGTACGCAGATCTAGGATGGGGCGCAAGCCCCCGCCTTTCTTGGGGACAATGAAGTACGGGCTGTAGAACCCACTGAACATCTCAGCTGGAGGGACGAGCTCGATCGCTTCCTTTGCCAGAAGGGTGGCGACCTCGGCCCGAAGCACGGGATCACCCTTGCCTCTGACTGAGGTGGAGAGGATGCCCCGAAACTTGGGCGGGCGTCTGGCGAATTGGATCGCGTAGCTGAGACTGATCGTATTCCCTAGCGACTGTGACGGTTTGGGAAGCTCTAGCCAGGCTCCCAGGGACCGAGACAGGGGGACTAGGGGTTTGATCTGCTTCATCGACCCCTCGGGGGGTGGTTCAATGGCTGGCAGTGCGGATCCCTCGCCGTGGGGAAGCCCCACCCGGCTATGATGCAGCTCATCGATCCATCGGACCGAAAGGTGCTGAGGGCTACTGAGTATGCCCGATATTGTGTCCCGCCGTTCTGTAGAGGGTGAGAGCGGCTGTGAAAAACACCCAGAGAGAGAGGTAACTCTTTATGTGAGAATGTGGGCGCTAGGCCCCCGGAGGGGCCCAGCAGGTGTTGGGACGGGGCAGGGAATGTCCCAGTCCAACTGACCAGCGATGGAATGGCTGGGGTCGGGCCCGATGGTATTCTCGACCTCCCTGGGCTCCTTCCATCAGGGCCGCTTCTGCTTCCACGGTGGCTGCTGACGGGGTGGTGGTCTCCTCCTCGACGTCTTCTTCCGGGGGGCCGCCTGAGTGGGGAGCGCTGTAGCCTGAGCCGGCGTCAAAGAGGACCGGGGATGCTGGGGAGCAGACGCCGCACGGGATCTCGACGGCCAAAAGGCGGCCGAGTCACGGCGGGGCAGGATGTGTTTAATGGCCTCCGTCTGCTTCTTCACTGTCGAGAACTGCTGCTGGGAGAAGTCCTCGACAGTGTCGCCGAACAGCCCCATTGCGAGATGGGTTTTGCCAGAGGTTTTGCCAGAGCTGTCTCTCCTGGACCACAAGTGTGGACATCGCCCGACCCAGAGCCTGCGCGGTCACCTTGGTCGCAAGTAGGGCTAGGTCGGTGGCGGTGCGGAGTTCCTGCATAAGTGCTGGGTCAGTCTTACCCTCGTGGAGCTCTTTCAACGCCTTGGCCTGGTGAACCTTCAGGATGGCCATGGGGTGGAGAGAGGAGGCGGCTTGGCCCGCAACAGTGTAAGCCTTCGACACCAGAGATGCCAAAAACTTACACGCCTTGGATGGGAGTCTAGGTCAACCTCTCCAGGTGGCCGCCATCTGCGGGCACAGATGTACCGCGACGGCACGTTCCATCTGGGGCACATCGACATAGCCCCTAGCCGCCCCACCATCGAGGTAAGTAAGGGCGACGGAACTAGTTTGACGTGAACGAGCCTAAAAAGGGGCATTCCAGGTCTTACTGAGCTCCTCATGCACCTCCGGGAAATACGGGACTGGGACCGGGCGCAGCTTGGAGTCGCGCTCAGACCTGAGGTACCACGTATCCAGCCGCGAGCGTTGGGGAAGGGGCGGTGCGGTGCACTGCAGCCCAATACTCGCGGCGGTCCGGGTAAGCATGGCTGACATTTCGACGTCCGCCTCTTCCTGGGCTCAACCCCCCCGAGGGAGGGAGCTCCGAGGAATCGTCGGGGTCGGATGCCTGTAGGTCATCCTCCGATGCTGCAAGGGACATCTCATCATCATCACGCACCATTTCCGAATACGTGGCTGAGGAACAAGACGGAGTGGGACCGCCTCCTGGGGAACGGTCAGATGAGCGAGACGGGGCGCAAATGGTCCGCGAGCCTGTGGCTGACGGATTACCGCTCACGGTAATCCCTATATCACCCTTGCTGCTCACCTTAGCGGACTGCCGGGCCGTAGCCACTGCTGTCACGGAACGGGAAGCAGACGAGGTGGTGGCTGGGTCCATAAAGAACACAGCCACCCGTGACCGCAAGGTCTGGATCGCCATCCGCACGCAGTGCGGGCAGAATGTATCCATGAAGGCTGCCTCAGCGTGCCAGACACCCAAGCACTTGAGGCAGATCTCGTGTCCATCCCCCTCCTCGATTAGTGTATTGCACCCACGGGAACAGCGGGACATGCCATGCTGGAGAAATTTGCTCTTTTAGATGAAAAAAACACCTCTGGAACTGCCGAGACGCTCAGGGGAAGTTGCTGCAGGAAGGGACAGTCCGCTGCACAACGTCGTAGGATTCCAGCAGTCAGGAAAATCAGAATATCTGTACTTTTTGTTCATCCAATCGAGGGCTCCGAAGAACAAAAGGTGAATGTATGCAGCACGCCGTCTTCCTATTATACCCGGATATCTGGGGTGGAGTCCGGCATGCCAATTTCATTCACCAATTGTAATGGCCTTTTCAAAAGTTAGTCGGAAGACGATAGGTTCTCAAGTCAAACCCCATCTGTCGGTTCGACAAAACGTCGAGAGACCGACAGAAAGGGAACTGAGTACACATTTATAAAAAGAAGCAAAATAGTTTGTAGTAGGACTATTTTCCTGTGTCCTATTCTTCCAGTACATTTGCAAGTATTGAGGTGAAGAACTTCAATCCTGCCATAATGGAGAGCCTTACTGTTCTTCTAGTCAACAAGGAAACAGACAGGTACAGTATGTAGTCCTTTATCATTCCCATCAACTTTGTTATCATATAAGAGAATCATAAATATTTGGGGGCAGTCGTGACCTAATGGTTAGAGTCGGACTCGTGACCAGAAGGTTGCCGGTTCGATTCCCAGGGCCGGCGGGTAACGACTGAGGTACACTTGAGCAAGGCACCTTACCCCTACTTGCTCCCCGGGTGCTGCAGTGATAGCTGCCCATTACTCCGGGTGTACGTGTGTTCACGACTTGCTGTGTGTGTGTGTTCACTACTCTCTGGATGGGTTAAATGCAGAGGTCACATTTCGGGTATGGGTCACCATATCTGACTAATAGGTCACTTTCACTTCACTTTTTCACTTATAAATGTTGAATGGGCATGGAAAACAGTTAACAGGTCCATTTTGGTTGCAGATCAACATGTTCTGATGAGTCACTGGAGAATCTTCAATCTATCCTTAATTCTGGTCCTCTCAAATCAGTTAGTTACAAATGCAGAGTAGTTCATCAGTAAGTTACTACTCAAGATTTTATCAGAATTATCCATGCGTCTAAGTATTTACTAAACTTTCTTTTGTTCTCAGGGCAAAAGTCAAGGATTGCATTGATGATCAAAAGATTCTTTGTGGCAACTGTTGGTAAAAATCGAAATCCATCTGTGAACTAGAATTTTTTTGCTATTATTTTTCTGTTTTGTTTCATACTTTAATTTTTCTAGATAATGTATCTGAAACATGATTCTGAATCTTGACAATATTGTCATATTTTGACACTGTTACTGGCTCATTATATTACATTTTAGGGGGGTTTCCCAGACAGTGTTTAGATTTAGCTAAGACTAGGCCTTAAATTAGGACATTTCAGTGTTTTTTACAAACATGTCTCACAAAAAAACATTACCTGTGTGTATTTTGAGACAAAACAATGACACTGATGTATTTTAAGATGTGTCAGTGCAAGCTGATTGGGACTAGTCTTAAACCCTGTATGGGAAACCACCCCATTATAAACTGATTTTAATTCAGCAATTTATTAATCTAGATTTTTTTAAATGTAAAATTCCAACTTGTGACTTGACTCTTGTTGAATGGCTGTTGTGAATTTAGTTTTTTTCTTTTTATTCTTACTTTTCCCTCAGTACTACACGCTCCATATTTCCAAGTACACTATATGTATATCCCTATCAAAGAGTATAGAATTCCAAGAGGCGATACTCAATAGAACATTCCATCGTGCCCAGTAGCAGCCCTCTGCTTCTGCCATTTTGGTGTGAAAGTGACTCGGCAGTGCAATAGGTTTTTGCTGTCGCGATGGCAATATCAGCTGCTTTAAAAAAAATCAAAGCTAAAATCCAACCTGAATGATGACAATACATGATGACAAAACCTTTGCTCTCTTGAAACCATGTGTGTGTTATCAAGTATTCGCATAGTAAACACTTTATTAATACCAACAAATTAAGGACAAGCATCAGAAAAATTGGCAATGTTGAACAATAACTGGGTAGTTGACGAATAAATCGTGTGACATAGCAAGATTTAGGTAACAAACTGTAAAAATTACATTATTTTATATTTTTAATGTTTATGTTTATAATATAAAACAGTATAAGAGATTTTTTTTTCTTTTTTTTCCTAAATTTGCATATTAATCTGTCAAATACCCAAATTTTTATGGAAAAAGCTAATGGTTCACAATGGTAGGCCTATTTTAATGGAAACCATTAGAATTGGGTTTCTATTGTTTTTTCAGCAGTAATACCCTTGCTAAAAACAATAGAAACCCAATAGAAACCATCACAGAAATTCTAATGGCTACCATTATGAACCATTAGCTTTTACTAGTGTGTTTTTGGTATTATTCCAATAGGATTTAACATTATTACCATTGAATTATTAATATGATTTTTTTCAGCATGGTGATATAAAATCATCATGTTTGTAGTGTGTTCCAGGGGATTAAAACGTGCAATATATATTTCAGACCTAGTGGAGAAAAAGTAACTAATAATTGTAATAGTGAATGTGTAAAGTTGCATAAAATGGTAATACTCAATAAAGTAGGCTAAATGGTTGGATTCCACAACTGATAACATAAACGTATATAAGACAATACAAAATTTACTGTAGGTGTCAAAAAATTTACTGAGGACTTAATTTGAGAATTTTCTATTGCGCTATTCTGTATGCCTGTGCTACTTACCAGCTGCCATTTTTCACCCCACACTACTAGTGGCTGTTTCCAAAAAAGAGTTTTGTCTCTTGGTTCTTTGTCCCTACATTCCATTATACACGATATGCCACACTACATTACCCATAGTGCTTTGCTCTAGGTCTATAAATAGACCTAGTTTTTTCACAAGAACTGTGATGATGTTCAACGGTCATTAGCATTGTAAATCCTCAAAAAAACAATGTCAGCATTTTTCCAAAAAAAAAACCATTTGTAAACCTATACTCTGTATTATATTACCTTTGCATCAAATTACAAAAAACTGTTGAAGTCCCAGTGAAATTAAAAATTACAATGCCTATTTTTTCATAAAATATTGTAGCGTTTATTGTAAATAAATTATCAATGTGCGTCATTCTCTTTTTAAAAGTCGTTTGCCCTCGTAATCTTTAGTCAAAATCTGAAAATGAAATGCCCTTGTCAGACTCTGTCTATCTTTATTTTATTTTGTTGAAAGTAGGCCTAGTGAAAACACTATCATTGAGCAAATGAGAATGCAAAAAATATATTTGTGGTTGTCTCCCAGTCACCGCTATAGAAGTTTACCCAACTATGGTGACTTCATGGCGAAGTGAAGCTTTCTGAACCACCATTTTGTTCAGCAAATTTGTATCTGAAAAAGGATCTTAAGCTCTTAGCTTTTCGAATCAGAACTCTACTATGACCTCTGCTGGTGAAAGTGAGGGGAAGCACTGTGTCGCAAAATGTTTCACAATAGAACAACGCATTCATTTTAGAATCAATAATGAAGATCAGTAAATTAATAAATCAGTATATTAAGTACATGGCAACAATCTGTTTCGTTGCATACCTCTTGTAATAATAATATTATAAATATATAATATAATAAAAATAACATTTTGTATTGTTGATGTGGACATTTCTTTCTGTTTGTAAGTAAATAAATGCAGGTGCATGCACATGATTATATTACATCTGTAGCAGTAACAAGCCAAGACAACGCATTTTTAAACCTTTGAATCAAAGTGTGACGCAGTCACGTGGGTGAGTGTGTGTGAAATGAAGCTTCGACGTGATTTCGATTAGTTGTTTTTGTATGTACTTATATGGATTGTTTCCGATTTTAATGTAATGCTTTGTAGTGACACAAAACCATCCTGTGCATTGCCCTCTTCTTGATTATCCTGCTTAATTGTGATTACCTATTTATCTACTAAGGATTGTTTTATGTAATGTGAATGAACATCTACAATTGATCCAACTGAAATACTGAAGTTTAATAAAGAAGAATAAGGACTGGTGTTTTCGTCCTGTGTTTTAATGAGATACACCACTGAGTTTCTACGTATTCGTGAACTTTGGATACAAATAACAACAAGTATCCAACAGGTTGTACATACATCTCTTTATCCTACTGCCCCATTGAACTGTCAGTTAGTCTTCAGAAAAATCCTTCACATCGTCCAAGTTTATGTCTTCCAGTGCTACTGGACCTTACTGCAGCATTTGATATCGGGTCAATGACGTGACGCTTTTTTTTGTGTCCCTGTGGTTTAATCACATTTAAAAGTGTTAAAATGTTTAAATAAATTTGCAGATTACTTGCATACATTTTCTTTTCTGAGGACCGAAATTGAAATTCTGGTTTTAATTCATTTTGAGAGAATACTTTGGGAATGATTGCAGAAATATCTATGTGGTGTAACCTTAAAAACGTGATACCAAAAAATGTATCTTGTTTAAAATAGGTGAAATTAATAAAACCATCATCAGACCATATCAGCTAGCTGGCATATACTTACATAAGTCCTCTTTAATAGTAAATCAAAGAAAATGGAACACCATTGTTCTAAATAGTATAATAAATTTGGGGAATCATGTGAGTTGAGTCAAATTCATGAAATGTCAAGATGGTGTTACCACCATTCGAGGAGCAATTTTGGTAATATTATGCAAGAAGACATGTGACAGGAAATGAAATCACTGTGAAGAACCCCTGTTGACACTAAGTGCTGCATTCAAAGGTTAGAAACTATTTTTAAATGTGAGATAATTTGACATTTTAAGGGTATAGTCAGGTATTCTTAGGTATGCATGCCAAATGGTATGACCCCAACAATACATTGATAATTCATCATTATTATAAAAATGAGTATTAAATTTAAAATTTTCATTTTAACTATTACCATCAAGGCCATTGTTTGGTGTCCATTTATGCCTGTCAAATAGTGTAATGTTACACTATTGGACTTCTATAACAAACCTTTTTGTTAGGGGCCAATTTAATCAATGAATTAATAAATTAAGTGCTAAAAGAAATGATTACATTTCTGATATTTGATAGTTAATGCGATATAAGACTATACATGCATGCACTGGGTGTTGGAGGCTGGCACAGAAGTCAGGAACTAAAGGACTAAAGTTGTTGTTTATGTTTTATTGCGTACAAAAAAAGATTCTTCTTGCTATACCTTGTTTTTGCAGGTACAACTTTAATTGTTTTGCTTATAGTCAATATGTCTTATGTACAGCTGCTTTGTAACAATGAAAATTGTAAAAAACGCTATACAAATAAAGTTGAGTTGAGTATATAAAATTAAGGTTGAAGCCTTGTTGTCACATGGACTATTTTAATGATGTCTTTATAGTATACTTAACTTTCTGTGCTTTGAGTGTATGTTGCATTGCTGTCTACACACAGAAAAAAATAGTGCTTCAGTGGTTCTTTGTGTAACCGGGCCTAGTGGAGGGCCAATATAACTGACCATGCCACCGGGGACAAAGCCCACAAATTTTTTTATTAAGTTTTCTCGTTAGGACACACAGGTTGAACAGCAAATAGTGCAATGAGAATAGAGACATGACCTTCAAGTCAATCACTTTATTTAACAACCTCACAACAATAATAGTTAAGAAGAATATACAAATATCTCCAATACAAGAATAATTCAAGACACTCCTCGAAGGACCGCATAGTCAAAAACATTTAAAACTCGTACCAACCAAGTTGAAATATAAACCACAGGAGGAACCAGACCTGGGAGACGATAAAGACAAGAGCACAGGTCACTGGGCCTCAGACCAGCATTTAAGCACACACTACCACACAACATTACAAAAGGGAAAGTACAGTAAGTACAGGAAATCATACAGGCCACACTATACACACTATTAGTTACATGCAGTGAAGACCACCTCACGCGACCAAACAGTGAAGACAGGAGGAGACCCAGAAAACCCCCCAAGGACAGATAGCTTCACACAGGCTGGTCCCTGCAACAAAACCAAAAAGATGAAAAAGAACACTTTTCGTAATACACAAAACACTGGTTGGTAAAAAATGGTGGTTGGCATATACTTAACTCAAGTGTTACATTGACAGAACAAAACCAAACAAACAAATACAAAAGTATATTAATTAAACAAAAATAAATTGTAAGCAAAAAAGCAGGGCTTTTTGAACGGCCTATGCACCACCGGCCTCGTATCTCCCACGGAGGAGATTGGAAGCATAAAAGGCAGAGCGGCAGGAGCATACGGCGAGAGAGGACCGGGCACGGACATTAGTTAAGTTTTGTTTATGTTTGTGTTGCCGGCAGTCGTCTGCGAGGGGCTGCCGGCTTGTTACTTTTGTATTTTTGGTGTATTTATTTTTGATTAAATGTTTTAAATGTTCGCCGGTTCCCGCCTCCTTCCTTCCGTTTTATTGAGCTTTATTACAATGAAATCCCACATTGTAAATAGAAAGCAAGCTAGCACACTAATGCTATGCTAACGGCATTGAGTTAACTATCAATTTTGGTTTAGAATCTTCAAGTAAATAACAAGGACTGGGATATTGAGGTTTCAGGATAAGCTAGCAATGACAGTGATAAGTAACGATATTAAAATAAACTAATATTAAAACCAAGTGCAAGTGCAAGGATACAAACAAACCGCCAGCAGCGATGCAGCAGCTCTTCCAACATAAACACCAGCCAGAGGGAAAGAGACTATACAGTGAGTCACTGGGGGAGTCGCGAGAATTTAAAACGCCGGTAGATTATCCTACCTGCCCCTTAAAGTAAAAGTACTCTTATTCTTGTCACACCCACCCCAGGACTCAAAGGTCACCGTCCCGGTACCTTGCAAAACATTTAAACTAATTCCTGCCAGGCCCTAAAAATGACATGGGAAGAATTTACTACAGCTTGGCTAGCACCTTTTCTGCCCTCTGGGGGTCGTAGTGGCATTGGGAGGTTAAATGGATTAAAATGCTACCCCGCCCCTAATCTCCTTGACCACCTCTGCATGCTCTCGGTATTATCATTCCGACTATCTGCTACATGTTCCAGGCTTTGGGGGATTGGGGGATGGGCCACTTGTAACTGGGGCTCCTGTACTAAAATCTGATGTTTAGGCCCAATCCCAATTCTACCCCTTACCCCTACCCCTCCGTTTGGCGCGTTCACGTTAAGGGGTAGGGGTGTCTCAATTCTCTTTTGGTTGGAGGGGTAGGGGTAAGGGGAAGGGCCAGATAGCCCTTCAAACGAAGATTTTTCGGGACCTCACTTCAAACGAAGGGCTAAGAGAAATTTCCAACATGGCCGCTCACTCGAGCAAGCAGACCCATAAATGTAAGTAATTTTTGCCATTAATAAGGATTTTTATGACAATTTTTCCTTTTATGTATGTTACATTTAATCTTGTGTTTGTATTTACTGTGATGTTCTTTTAACGTTTGCAAAAAAAATCGCTAAAGTTTGCTAGCCGACAGCACTGATTGCACGATATTAGAAAATATATTTTTATGTCATATACCCGGTGCATCGGCGCATGTCCTCTGACGTGATGAGCTAGCAACGACGTATATGATGACGTATAACAGTGTAGTAGTGGTGTCCCATTTCTTAGAGGAAAATTTGTAGCCCTTCCCCTTGCCACTTTGTTTCAAGAGGCAAGGGGAAGGGGCAAGGGGTAGGCGAAGGGGTAGAAAGTAGAATTGGGATTGGGCCTTAATTTCTTCAACTAAGGGTGGGCAAAAAACTTGCTCTCCTTAAGGTTCCTCACTACATTCAGACTCATGCCAGCTCGCTCAACATGGGAATCGAAGATGGGCCTTTCTCCAGCACCAGACGAAAAATCACTCCCTGCTCTTCAGATACATCCTACTCATAGTGTCCCCGATGTTGACAGCTTCCCCAATGTTGACAGCTTCTCCGTGGGCTGTTCAAGTCGTTCAGGCTTTGTTTTGCCAATCAAGAAGGCGTGTTAAGCTGTATTCTGTTCGTACCAATCTCAATACATACTTAAGCGGTGCCTCTGCACGGGCGCGGCAAGCGTCAGCCCTCGTGTGAAGTCCTCCTCGTATGAAGACGGACGAGTGTAAAGACTGCGACTCTACCTGCGCGACTCCACCAAGCAAAGACACCGGCAAGGCACATTAGTACCTTTTGCTTTCATTCAATTGTATACTATCATCATGTGTTTCCAGTTTATTCCTGTACTCCATCGCAGACATTGTTCTCACCCAAGACGCAACTCACTCTCACGCGTGTCCCATTCACACCTCCCTTTTGACACCTCTGTCTCTCTCTGTGGGTCTCTGGAACTGTCAGTCAGCTGTGAACAAGACTGACTTCATCCATGCTTTTGTTAGCCAGTATGACATTCACATTGTAGGTCTTACTGAGAAATGGATTCGTCCTGAAAACTCAGCCACACCCACTCCTCTCGCCACAAACTCCTTCTCTCACTCTCCTTGCCATACTGGAAGAGGAGGAGGCACAGGTTTGCTTTTCAACAATAATTGGAAATATTCCCCACTATCTTCTCAATGTAACAATTATTAATATGAATACCACGCTGTTAATATCACTTCTCCCACTCAACTCAGTGTTGTTGTAGTTTACCGCCCCCCAGGTCCTCTTCACAACTTCATCGAAGAGTTCGATGTGCTGCTCTCATCATTCCCGGAAGATGGCTGCCCTCTTGTAGTCTTTGGGGACTTCAACATCCACCTGGAGAAACCCTATGCGTCTGACTTCCACATCCTCACAGCCTTGTTCTACCTCACGTGCTTTGCCACAGCCGAACATTCAAACAAGCCCAGGTCACGCCCCTACTTAAGAAACCCAACTACTACCGACAGTTACAGAGCTGTCTCTCTCCTCCCATTTATTGCTTATTAAAACACTTAAAAGGGCAATTTTCAACCAGGTGAAATTCCTACCTATCCCAGAATAAACTACTGGATGACAAGCAGTCTGGCTTCAAAACAAACCACTCCACTGAGACTGCACTGCTATCGGTCACAGAAGCACTGCGGCTAGCCAAGGAGGAATCCTTGGTCCTGATTCTGCTAGACTTATCTGCAGCGTTCGACACTGTCAATCACCAGATACTGCTAGCAACTCTGTCACATCTAGGAATCTCAGGCACTCCTCTAGGCTGGTTCAAATCCTACCTCTCCAGCAGATCCTTCAGGGTGTCATGGAGGGGCTCGCTGTCCACTGCTCACCACATGATCACTGGGGTCCCTCAGGGATCGGTGCTTGGACAGCTGCTTTTTTCCATCTACACGACATCCTTGGGACCCATCATACGGCACACGGCTTCTCGTATCACTGTTATGCTGACGACACCCAGATGTATATCTCGTTTCACCCAGACAATACCACTGTAGGAGCTCGCATTACAGCCAGCCTAGAAGACATCACAGATTGGATGAAAGAGCATCACCTCCAGCTGAACCCTGCCAAGACAGAACTACTTGTGTTTCCGGCACACCTCACTGTGCAACACGATCTCACCATGCAACTTGGCAATACCACAATCACTGCTTCCAAAACAGCCAGGAACCTCAGAGTCATATTTGATGAACAGCTGTCCTTCAATGATAACATTGCAAAGACAACGCGGTCATGCCAATATGCCTTATTCAACATTAGAAAGGTTAGACCCCATCTCACTGAGCATGCGGCACAACTTCTTGTCCAGGCCCTGGTAGTCTCAAGGTTGGACTACTGCAATGCTCTCCTTGCTGGTCTTCCTGTAAAGGCTATCAAACCACTCCAGCTGGTTCAGAACGCAGCAGCATGCCTAGTCTTCCAACAGCCCAAAAGGACTCAAGTGACCTCCCTATCCATCTCTCTTCACTGGCTATCGGTTGCAGCCCGTATCAGATTCAAGTCACTAATGTTTGCCTACAGGACTATTACTGGATCTGCACCGGCGTATTTAACACCCTCCTACACCCCATAAAGAACCCTGCATTCAGCAAACAAGCGATGTCTTGTATTGCCTTCTCAAAAGGGAAGTAAATCACTTTCCCGCTCATTCTCCTTCACAACTCCTTCCTGGTGGAACATTCTTCCTATCTCAGTCCGGTCAACCACATCTCTCACAACATTAAAAAAACTACTTAAAACCCATCTCTTCTGTGAATACTTGACAGACAAATGAAAAAAAATAAAAAAATAAATAACCCTCTCTCTTTCTCTCAAAAGGTATTGGTCTGGCTTTTGTTGAAACTAGTAACTTTGTATTAGCACCTATTGTATTATTGCTTCTGTATGACATATCGCTTATTTCTCCCTGAACTCTCTGTAAATTGCTTTGGATAAAAGAGTCTGTAAAATGACTAAATGTAAATGTGTTAATACTGAGGGACGATTAATCTCAACTGAGTCTTCAGTAGTACCATTATACCCCTGAAGGAGCTGTCCTAGTTCTGAGCAGTGCACATTCTTTTCTTGTCCCACTCCATTCTGTGGCCTTAGCTTATAAACAGTTCGTCTTGGTTACGGATGTAACCTCAGTTCCCTGATGGAGGGAACGAGACGTTGTGTCAAACCGACAGATGGGGTTCGTCCTTGAGAACCAATCGCTTCCGACTACTTAGAAAAGGCCAATGAAAATTGGCGAATGAAATTTGCATGCAGGACTCCTCCCCCGGATATCCAGGTATAAAAAGGAGACGGCGTTCTTCATTCATTCACCTTTGTTCTGAGGAGCCTGAGACCTCTCACGACTGCTGCAGTGGGCAGCACGTGTTGTGGCAAGAAGGACACTGTCACAAACTCTAGCAAAGCGATGGTGACTGGCCTGGGCGTTTCAGCCGTGAGCGCTACCGTGAAATTGTAACCTACCAGTGGGTAGGTAGGGGGTCCCAGAGCTTTGCTTGAAAGGTGGGAAGGCCCCTACCTCCGGCCTCACAGGGGGCGGCCTTGTTTCTCTAACAGCGAGAAGCCGCCTGGTACCGTAAGGCGCTACTTCCTCAAGAGGGGGATGCGCTACAGAGACCACTTCCTACCGGAGGGAGGACCTCACCGATGGGGGAGAACTCATGGGAAGAATGTGCAGACTGAAGGAGACTGCGAGGTGGAGGTCCACCTAAGGAAGGTCATAGGTTACCAAGGTGGGAACCAGCCCTGTTGGGGGGTTGCAACGTCTGGTAGCACTAGGTCCGGTTAGAGCTATGTCAAATAACTCAGGTGGTACCCGGACTAAGGGGCAGGGCTGCTCTGCCCAGCCCGCCCACAGGAGGTGCTTGCTTAGTGATGGATGGAGTGCCTGTTCTTCGCCCAGTGGGGAAAGAATGGAGGCTGAATAGTACTCTGACCCACTTGAGAGAGGGGGGAAGGTACCATCATAGGCGTACACCCTACCGGTTGCCGGTCCTACATGTTGCCATGCAGGACGCGGGCTGACACCGGTTCTACGAGGACGTTGTCGAACCTCGCGAAGGTGTTGGGTGTAGCCCAACCCGCAGCTCTGCATATGTCTGTGAGAGAGGCGCCGCGTGCCAGTACCCACGAGGAGGCTATATCCCGGGTGGAGTGAGCTCTCACTGCGAGTGGGCACGGGTGATTTTGGGATTGGTAGGCCATAGTGACAGCGTCCACAATCCAGTGCGACAACCTCTGCTTAGAGACAGCTCTCCCCTTCTGCTGACCTCCGAAACAGACAGAGCTGATCCGAGCTCCTGAAGCTCTGTGTGCGGTCTAAGTAAAGCAACACAACACGGACGGGGTTGGGTCTTCCTCCCCGGTGGGGAGTGCCTGTAAGTTCACCACCTGGTCCCGAAAGGGAGTGGTGGGAACTTTGGGCATGTAGCCGGGCCGAGGTCTCAGGATAGCGTGAAAATCCCTGTGTCCGAATTGTAGGCACGGAGAATGCCTGTAGGTCCCATACCATCTTGATGGAGGTGAACGCCATCAGGAGAATCATCTTCATTGTGAGATGAGGAAGTGTGGCATCACCTAGGGGCTCGAAGGGGGGCCTGGTGAGGCCCATCAGGGCCACATCCAGGTCCCAAGAGGGTATGGAGCACGGACGAGGAGGATTCCGCCTCCTCGTGCCCCTTAGGAACCTAATGACCAGGTCGTGCTGTCCTAGAAACTTTCCAGCAACTGAGTTGTGATGAGCGGCGATGGCGGCTACAGACACTTTCAGTGTGGATGGGGAGAGGTTAGTCTCGAGTCTCTCTTGTAGGAAGGACAGCACGGACCCGATCGCACAACTCCTCCTCGAGAAGCGCACCAGGATGTGAAGAGGCGCCACTTGTAGGCGTACAGTCGCCTAGTGGCTGGTGACCTAGCCTGAGATATGGTCTCTTCCACCGCCGGGGGTAGACCGCTCAGGATCTCCTCGTCCCATCCAAGGGCCAGACATGGAGGTTCCAGAGGCCTGGCCTGGGATGCCATAACGTGCCCTTCCCCTGGGTCCTTCGTCAGGGGAATCGGCCAGGGGGGGGCTGTCGTCAAGAGCATAAGTCCGGTTGGGCCAGTGTGGGGCAACGAGTAACACTTGATGCTCCTCTTCCCTGACCTTGCACAGGGTCTGTGCAATGAGGCTCACTGGGGGGAAGGCGTACTTCCGCTTGTCCCGCGGCCAGCTGTGCGCTAGGGCATCCGTGCCGAGGGGTCCCTCGGTCAGGGAGTACCAAAGCGGGCAATGGGTGGTTTCGAGGGAGGCGAACAAGTCCACCTGAGCCTGCCCGAACTGCACCCAAATGAGCTGGACTGCATGGGGGTGGAGTCGCCACTCTCCGCGAGGCGTCGACTGATGAGACAGCGCATCGGCTGTCTGGTTCAGATCGCCTGGGATATACGTGGCACGCAGGGAGCGGGTCACCTGCTGACTCCACAGGAGGAGGCGTCGGGAGAGTTGTGTTAACTGCAGTGAGCGAATGCCACCATGGTGGTTGATATACGCTACTGCGGTAATGCTGTCCATCCGGACCAGCACATGCTTGTCCTGCACGAGAGGCTGAAGCCGCTTCAGTGCGAGTGGCACGGTCCACAACTCTAGGCAATTGATATGCCATCACAGGCGAGGGCCCGTCCATAGCCCTGACACTGCGTGCCCGTTGCACACTGCACCCCAGCACTGCAGGGAGGCGTCCGTCATTACCATGACATGCCTCATAACCTGCCCCAGGGGAACCCCTGTTCGAAGGAAGGTCATGGAAAACCAAGGGGTTAGGGTGCGTCGGCAGAGAGGCATAATCACCATCCACCTGCTGCCGGTGTGCCACGCTTTCCAGGGAACTCGACTCTGTAGCCAGTGTTGGAGCGGTCTCATGTGCATCAACCCGAGTGGTATCACCCCCGCCGAGGATGCCATTTGTCCCAGGAGCCTCTGAAATTTTTTCAGGGGAACCGCTGACTGCTTAAAATGTTTCAGGCAGTTCAACACTGACTGGGCACGTTCTGTAGTCAGATGCGCTGTCATGGTGACAGAGTTGAGTTCCATACCAAGATAGAGGATGCTCTGCACAGGAGAGAGCTTGCTCTTCTCTCGGTTGACCTGTAGTCCCAATCGATCTAGGTGCCGGAGCACCAGGTCCCTGTGTGTAAACAACAGATCTCGCGAGTGTGCCAAGATAAGCCAGTCGTCGAGATAGTTCAGTACCCGCACACCTCTTCCACGATCTTCGTAAAGACTCGTGGGGATAGGGACAGACCGAAAGGGTCACAAAGGACACTGTACTGATATGCCTGACCCTCGAAAGCGAACCGTAGGAACAGGCGATGACAAGGGAGAATCGAGACATGAAAGTAAGTGTCCTTCAGGTCGATTGCCATGAACCAAGCGCTTCTGCGTGAGCATCCTGAATGGTAGCTTGTGCAGGTGTCTGTTCAGGGTACGCAGATCTAGGATGGGGCGCACCCCCCTCCCTTTTTGGGGACGATGAAGTACGGGCTGTAAAACCCGTTGGAAATCTCGGCTAGAGGGACAGGCTCGATTGCTCCCTTCGCCAGAAGGGTGGCGACCTCGGCCCGTAGTACGGGAGCATCCTGACCTGGCACGGGAAGTCGCCGCAGGAAGGGACAATCCGCTGCACCACGTCGTAGAACCGGCAGTCTGTAATTGCTAAGTAGTAGTGCGTCTTTGTACTTCATAAGCGAAGGCTCCGAAGAACAAAAGGTGAATGAATGAAGCACGCCGTCTCCCTTTTATACACGGATATCCGGGGGCGGAGTCCGGCATGCAAATTTCATTCGCCAATTTTCATTGGCCTTTTCTAAGTAGTCGGAAGCGATTGGTTCTCAAGGACGAACCCCATCTGTCGGTTCGACACAACATCGAGAGACCGACAGAAAGGGAACCCACTTTATCCAGGCACTTAACGACTTCATACACCTTAGAGCAGCGATTCCCAAACTTTTTCATTCCAGGACCCACCTAGACAGGTATGACCTATCTTGAGACCCACCAAAATATTTTTCAATGGAAATATGGGGAGAAAATACACAATCATCCTCTATAAGTAGAAGAGTTTTTATTTTCCCTAAATAGAATAAATGTAATTTATGCTGCAATACCAAACTCTCTAATGGTAAATATCAAAGCTATTGTTATTGCCAGTCATTAACTGACACTAAACTGTTTTTTATGTGTGTCATTCAAAAGTCAAGTGACTTTCCACGACCCACCTCATGCCACTGTGAGACCCACATGTGAGTCCCGACCCACAGTTTGAAAACCCCTGCCTTAGAGTACCATGTATCCTGAATTTTATGCCGGTCCAATAAATGATTTTTACACAAGACCAGTGTTCCAGCAGGCTTGAAATGCAGATTGAAACGCTCACATTGGCCATTCCCCTCTGGATGGTAGGGCGTAGATAGACTTTTCTGCACTCCATAGAGGTGGTACAAATGTTTGAACAGTTCCCTCTTAAAATTTTCGCCTTGACCAGAATAAATGCATATCGGTGCACCATAGACATAAAACCATCTCTCAGTCAAGATAAAGGAGAGAGAAACACAGGTCAAATATTAAATAGACTATAAATTGCAATATTAATTTTAAGTAAAACTTTAGAATTCTAATTTGAACCACTTTACGTAGTATTGCCAGTTTACGTATTTTTAATCTATGAAAAAGTTATTCTTACCTAGACAAATAACCAACCATCTATAACTTTTCAGTGCATTTTGTAATTTATCTTATAAGACCGAACAATGTTTTCTGAAACTCTTAATAATTAATAGAAAAAAAGAACAAAATAAAAGCACCACTTAAGACCAAACATTTTGTTTGTATTTGTCTCCAGAGTGCTTTAGAGTCTGAAATACATCATCTGCATGCTGCGTCCACTTACTCTCCAGCAGAGTATTGATAGTATAGCCTCGTCTCTTCACTTTCCCTTGGAGATCTCCTACAAGCCTGTGTAAAGGAGCAGCATGTTTAGCAAAGCCTTCTACAAACCTACGACAGTAGGAAGCAAAGCCTAAAAAAGAACGCAGCTCAGAAAATGTTTGGACGTCTCCATTCAGCCACTGTATTTATTTTGTCTGCATCTCCAGATACCCCTTGGGAAGAAATTACATAATAAATTCACACTTTATTTTAAGGTCCAATTCTCGGTATTAATAAACAATTAATTGTGACTTTTGCCTCAGTAAACTCTTAATTAGTTGCTTATTAATAGTTAGTAAGGTAGCTGTTAGGTTTAGGTATTAAGTAGGATTAGGGAAGTAGAATATGATCATGTTGAATATGTGCTTTATAAGTACTAATAAACAGCCAATATACTAAAATAGGCATCTAATAAGCAACTAGTTAATAGTGAGAATTGGTACGTATACCAAAGTGTTACCAAGGAATATTCTGCATGACTAAATTCTACATCCCTAATCCTACACAACACCTAAACCTAACAACTACCTTACTATTATTAAGCAACAAATTAAGAGTTTATTGGGGGGAAAGTCGTAGTTAATGGCTTGTTAATAGCAAGAATTGCCCCCTCTACTGAAGTGTGACAGAATTATAGGAATTAATAAGGAATTATATGGGAGTGGACTCAAGAATGTCAAGACAGCATGAATGCACGGATGCTCTGAAACAAGTGCTGCAGAATCCAACTGTACTTATCCAACCTGACCTGAACAAACCCTTTCACGTTCATACGGACGCGAGTAATGTAGGATTGGAGGCAATCCTTACACAACTCTATGCAGCAAGGGAAGTTAGGTAAATCGTGGACAATTGTACATTCATATAGATTGCCATCGGTCGACTAGGCAGACGAAGGGCTCGTATACCTGAATTGTACGCCAAATTCTCGCTCACTCTTATTATGATTGGGACTTTTTTCCCTTATCGGAGTTTAGGGGCCGTTTTTCCGGAGAGGCATCGTACGGACACCACAAGGGGTGGCAAAGTGCTGCGGGCGTGGACCCTCGCGCCACAAAGTGCCTACTCATCCCCTCACCACCTAATCTTCATCACCGTATGCCCGAGGAGCCTTTCGCTTCCCCCTGACCGCCTAACTCTGCCATAGTCTTCCTCACGTCCGCAGCGCGCCTAGACTTGCTAGTTTGCTGCCCCTTGCTGCCTATTCGTGGCGCGACACCCAAAAGATGCCAAAACGTCTCGCTCGCCACCCTTGCGTCCACAGAGCGCCTAGAGTTGGTAGATTGCTGCCCCTTGCTGCCTATGCGTGGCGCGACATCCAAAAGATGCCAAAATGTCTCGCTCGCCACCCTTGCGTCCGCAGAGCGTAGAGTTGGTAGTTTGCTGCCCCTTGCTGCCTATGCGTGGCGCGACATCCAAAAGAGCCAAAACGTCTCGCTCGCCGCCCTTCTTTCTTTTTTCTCTCCCTCACGGCCGTGGCGCCCCCTAGAGGAGCCGGGCGTCCTTCGTGACCTTGCTCGTTCTGTGCTTAGGGGAGGTTTCTGTCAGAAAGACGTCGGATACCCGAGCCAACGCGCGAGGGGGTTTGCGGGCCCATAGAGAACCACTAGAGGCAGGGAGATGTATGTAAAATAAGAAAAAATATTTAAGTTCACTTCCCGACCAAGCCCTCATCGGTATGTCGCATGAGGGCAACGTGACCAACTTTCTGTAATTGTTTCGGGCTCCTGGGGCCTCCGCGGCCCGTATGGGAACCTCTCACACCTGCAACATATCCTATTTCTCTCATAGGTGGCTATCGTACAGAGACCCCCGAACGGCCCCGGGGACTCCGAATGACCCCGATTCAAATTCTGTAGCTGCTCGCTGCCCCCTCATTCGGTTCCCAAAGTTTGAAGACGGTACGGCCTCGTTATGTCCTATATTGCACGTTTTGGGGACGTTGTGGCCCGTTAATATTTTCTGGAATATTTTTTGTGATTTTTTTTCGAGCACTTTCCGTACACCGAGGGGTACGGGCTTCGAATATGTGATGCGAGAGGGTGTGACGAACTTGCGATTCGAAGCCCCAAGGTTTTTCTACAAAAATAAAGCAGAATTTTGTTGAAAATGCTGTTCAGAGATGTTATTTCTGTGAAAAGTGCATTTGTAAAAACATAGAGCATTTTAATAGCCTGAAGTGTGCAATATACCAATATGGGGTGCTTCTAGGATACATAGCTGTAGGTTTGTCTACAAAAGCTGTTTACAGTCTTAAAAATTGACCTTTTACAGTCACATGGCCCATAGAGATCAATGCGAGGGAGAGAGACGTCTGAAAAATAATAAAAAATACTTAATTTCATAGCCCGACCTAGCCCTATCGGTATGTCGTCGAGAGCCACGTGACGCAACTTTCTGTTAGGTTTCGGGCTCCTGGGGCCTCCGCGGCCGGTACGGGAGCCTCTGACACCTGCAACATATCCTATTTCTCTCATAGGTGGCTATCGTACAGAGACCCCCGAACGGCCCCGGGGACTCCGAATGACCCCGATTCAAATTCTGTAGCTGCTCGCTGCCCCCTCATTCGGTTCCCAAAGTTTGAAGACGGTACGGCCTCGTTATGTCCTATATTGCACGTTTTGGGGAGTTGTGGGCCGTTTATTTTTCTGGGAATATTTTTTGTGATTTTTTTCGAGCACTTTCCGTACACCGAGGGGTACGGGCTTCGAATATGTGGTGCGTGAGGGTGGATGAACCTAGCATTCGAAGCCCCGAGGATTTTCTGTACAAGAATAAAGCAGTTT
>NC_079899.1:1327835-1523807 GCF_024868665.1 Triplophysa rosa | reverse complement strand
TGCACTCTCTTTCCACGCAATTTTAAAGACCTCTAATTGGGTTTGTTTCCATTTGCGCTCCAGTTTAGTGTTTCTCTTTTAAGGGCGCGAGTGGTGCTATTGTACCATGGTGCTGTTTTTCTCATGTAATCTTTTTTGACTTCATAGGTGCGACAGCTTCTAATGTATTAGAGAAAATAGTGACCCAATTTGCTGGTCATGTCATCGAGCGATTCTTATTTATTGGTATGGTTATTAAAGGAGTCAGATCTGGCAAGCTCTTTGGAAACTATCTTTAGTAGTCGAGGTAATTGTTCTACCCTGTCGATAACGAGTTAAACGGCTGATTTCTGCAGTGCGCAGTGTACATGTTATAAGATAGTGATCAGTGACATCGTCGCTTTGAGGTATAATATCTATATTGGTTAGATCGGCTCCGTGAGATATAATCAAGTCTAGTGTATGATTAAATCGATGAGTGGGTCCATTGATGTGTTGTGTTACTCCAAAAGAGTGTAATAGCTCTGTAAACGCCACTGCTAATGCATCGTTAGCACTATCTACGTGGATATTAAAGTCTCCGACAATTAGTACTTTATCAACGTTAACCAATAGGTCCGATAGGAAGTCCGCAAACTCTTTCAGAAAATCAGTGTAGGGACCAGGGGGTCTATACACTGTAGCAACGTACAAGAAAGCAATGTTTTTTACTGTCAATTGGAACAATTATGTTCAACGCAAGCACTTCAAATGATTTAAATTTATGCTCGTTCTCTGAGTTACAGTAAGAAAGTCTCTAAAGATTGTTGCGACACCGCCACCTCGACCAACCGGACGTGGCTCATGCATATAACAGTAGCTTGGTGGGGTACACTCATTTAGACCGTAATAATCATTTGGTTTAAGCCAGGTTTCGGTAAGGCAAAGTATATCAAAACTGTTGTCTGTGATCATTTCATTTACAATAACTGCTTTTGAATTTAGTGATCTAATATTAAGTAGGCCGAACTTTATGAGTTTGTTTTGGTCGTTTATTACATTGTCCTCAGGTTTAATCACGATTAGATTTTTTCTCTGAGATTTGGCTATTTTGTTATTTTGTAGTATTATTCGGGGGACAGACACAGTCTCTATGCATTTGGAAGCAGTAACATTTTAACAGATGAGTGGGAGGAACACAGACTATGGTTGAAGTTTTGACCTACCGCTGGGAGACGTAGTCAAGCGGTGCATAGCGTCTTTGAGATGTTGTCAGACAGAAGAACCGCTCCGATGCTGCTGGGGTGCAGGCCGTCAGGGCGGAAGAGCCTAGGTCGCTCCCAGAACAGATCAAAATTATCAACAAAGAGCAGCTTCTGTTCAATACACCATGACATCAACCATTTATTTAGAGCAAATAGTCTACTGAACTTTTCATTCCCTCGTCGGTAGGTAGGAAGCGGCCCTGATACGATGATCCTCGCCGTGGGCGATGCGTTGCGTACCGTCTCGATCAGACTCCTGAAGTCCCTCTTCAGGATCTCCGACTGCCTCATCCTGACGTCATTCACCCCCGCGTGCAGCACGACAGCTCCGACGTTAGCATCGTCCTTCAGGATCGCAGGTACCTGCGCAGAGACATCAAGAACACGGGCGCCAGGAAAACAATGAGTGCGCACCTTACCTTTAGTGGAGGAAGCGCGTACGTTCCGGACGATTGAGTCTCCGATGACCACAGCGTTGCATTCCGTCTCGCAGAGGGAGGCAAAGCGGTTCCTGGTCGAGTGATCCGATAAAAATAAATTATCGGTGCGTTTAAGGACGATTTTTGGTATGGGATATACTTAAGGATAAGTTTTACCCTCGGTGAATAACAATTTAAAACACAAGTCTTAAGATATAACAAGAATAAACGATGTATTAAGAATAAGTTTGAAAGAGCTCTGACTCAAACCACGCGCTCTCAGCAATTCAGTTTCTGTGTTTCTCCACATAAAGTCAGTCACATGTGTAATATTGAGCTGTCACTATTACTACTGCTTATAGAGATTTAAATGTAATATTACATCCCATCATCACTGGCGCTTCAGACATGAATGATCTTTAAATCATCAAACTTGTTGAGCAGAAATATGAAGAATTTCTGTGACCCGGATGAAACGGGGTGTCTGCGGGGTCTTAAAGTATTAAAAGTTGATAAATAAATTTAGCGAAAATTAAGGCCATTAAAAGTATTAAAAAGTCTTAAATGCCATTTTCCAAGGTATTAAATTTTGTATTGTTTTTTCGTATGTGTCCAAAGTAAGGATGCGCCAAATGTTCGGCAACCGAAAATAGCCAAAAAAAAGCATGACGTGTGATATCATCAACCTGCGCAAAGAGAGAGAGAGAGAGGGGCACACTTTATTAATGCCGCAAACATGTCGGCAGTGCGTGGAGCATTTTAAAGTGTCAGAGAAAGACACAGCACGGGACTTGCCGCACGGAAGTAAATGTCCGAATGAAAGCGTGTTTACCGGTCGGTCACTTTACTTCAGACGGAAGCGGGCTGTGTGACAGTAGCCCCGCCGCTCGCGACATCCTGTGACATCATACAGTGGTCGCGTGCACACAGTTCCCTGTACTAAACAACTTGTCAAAGTATGTTCTGTGCATCCACGAGTGCACCTTCTGAGAGAACAGTCAGCTTTTGTGGGCGGAGTTTGGAGGAGAGACGTGAACTGAAATGGTTGTCAGTCAGCATCAGTCAGAATTACTTGCATTGGATGTTTTTTTTTCTTTAAATCATTTTGCAGTGTAGCCTATAATAATCCAACAGTTTCAGTTTATTCACAGTTTTATCTTATAATGTTGAAGGACTTTCAGCAGTCAGTTATGGGCCTAATATAGGCTGTTCAAGAAGGGAGAGGGCTCTATTTTTGTTTTAATTTAGCTTACCCCTGTTGAAAAAAACAGCATATGCTGGGTTAGGTATGTTTTGATGCTGGTTTGACTAGCTTAAACCAGCTAAGGACCAGCACATGGCCATCTTAAACCAGCACATGGCTAGCTTAAACCAGCACAAACCAGCATCAAAACATACCAAACCAGCATATGCTGTTTTTTTCAACAGGGACTTGTTTTGCTAAATTTTATTTTAAGTTATATTCAGGGTTCGTACGGGTGCTTTAAATCCTGTAAAATGATTGAATTTGAATATAGTCATTTTAAGGTTAGAAAAGTGATTGGATTTGGGATCAAGTGCTTAAAACTGCCTAAAACATTAATTTCGTTGCTTTCATAATAATTCGCAATTTTACGGCAAATTTTTCTTTTGAAATAAAATATACATTTTGCACATAACGAAAATACGAAAAAAATCGGCGCGTGGCTATAATGTTATCTGCCAGTCTTTTGGATGTGCGCCCTCTGGTGGAGCAGAGTAGGAGATGAAAATATGCCGGGCGTTTGCCGTTTCAATGCTCGTTGGCTGGAGGACGAAAATGACAAATTATGGCTAAAACGTGGACCAAATCCTCGAGTGGCCACCTGCAAAGTATGGAAAAAGGACGTGCAGCTCTTCACCATGGGGCCAGCTGCGCTTTCGAGTAGGGCTGTCACGATAAACCGACGATAAATGTCACGTGATTTATGCACAGCCTTTGAGTGAAGTACGGGAAAATGCTGCTGCATCCGAAAGCCAGAGGGCGCTCTCCTGCGGAAACTCCTAATACGCACTGCAGAAGAAGACCATGACACCTTCTAGAATCTATGCCTATGGACATCTTTTTATCACTGTTACTGAAGCCTCATCAGGTATTTTTATGATAATAAAGTATATTTATAATGATCATGTTTGACGGGTGTTGCTTTTTCAAATGCACATTATAAGCGACTCAAACTCGCACTGCTTTTAGATCGAGCAGCATTTCCTACTGATCCCAGAGCCGTGCTTCACAGACAAGCTACGCATTAAAAAAGTATTGACACATTGCATATCGCAGCCAGCTCGATTACAATAGGATTTAGTGGTATCGCAATAAAATATCGTGCAGCCCTACTTCCAAGCCACATGAAAGGTTAGTTTTTCGATTATTTCGAAATTTTCGATTAGGCCAATTAAGTTTAAGGTAGATGGAAAAATTCGCGAACTAATTAATTTTCTGGAGGGATGTAAAGTGTAATTGTAGGTCTTTTTTGCCAGATATGGTCAGAAATGAACAGGGACTCAGGCAGAAATTAGCCTATCTTACTTAAAAACTACGTCAAGTTGTGTGTGTGTGTGTGTGCTCACCGACTGAATTCTGCAGTGTCGCGAATTCTTTCTTTCATCAAACAACAAAGTGCTAATACGATGTTAACGATATCAGGGATTAGATTTTTTTCGTATAAATAAAGACTTTTTAATTTTTTTTAGCTCGCTGGGATCACCCGCGTAAAGTGCAAAATGTTTTTGTGACGGGGTGGGGGTTGGGTGCTGTGTGGTATAAATGGCGTAGATGCGCCATCTAGTGGCTGTGTATTGAAACAGAGAAATACATTCCTGTTTTAGTTTTTTAACACTACACAAAAGTTTGAACAAAATACAATCAAGGGAACTTTTATAACGTAATGTTAAACAAATATCTTTAAGATTGAAATACATATGATAACCAGTTCATGTTTTTTCTTCTGAACTGTCACAAATTTACAGGTGGGGCATTTTCCATACTGTTAAAACAGTACCTTAGTCTTATCCTAAAGTAATATTGACAAACTAAATATATCATTTGAAAGCTTACAACCTACTGTTCCCACATTTGGTGACTAATTTTCAAAACAAATTACATAGGAACAGTATTATATTAATTGTATTTTAATGAGCAAAAATTGTTTTAAATTTAAAGAAAAACTTGATCGATTCTCTATTTGTGATGCGGCGGCAACAT
This sequence comes from Triplophysa rosa, assembly GCF_024868665.1. NCBI lineage: Eukaryota > Metazoa > Chordata > Actinopteri > Cypriniformes > Nemacheilidae > Triplophysa > Triplophysa rosa. Next base: position 1,518,942 of record NC_079899.1, on the reverse strand, counting down.
ATAATTCGCACCCATGTTCTTTCCATGTTTTTTTTTTGTGATATTTTATGTGGTCAAATCACATCAATTACAAATAAGTGCCCACAGTACTGTATAGGATGTCTGCTTTGTGAGTTAAATGACAATTTGCTCAAGTCTTTTATGGAATAAATTGAGTATAGTTAGTATATAGTATAATTACATATAATTGGCATACAGTATAACTATGGATTATCTACAAAGGAACATACAGTATATGCATGTCAGCATGTAATTAACGCAGTTGTAAGTGACTGGAAAAGTATAAAAACACACATTAAAAGTGCTTTTAAAGTGCTGGATTTTGAAGTTGGAAAAGGTGTATTATGATGAAAAGCAAGACAAAATATGAAAATCACATTTCGACCATTCAGTTGTTGCTATAGTGAAAAAATAGGCTAAATAAATAGAAGAAATAAGAAAAGCCGTTTTCAGTATTGGGCCAAGTGTTTCATTTTTATTCGGCTTCGGCCAAGAATTTTCACTTCCATGCATCTCTAGTCCAAAGAGGTCATATGCTAAAGTTTGCCTGAATCATTGGGTAGGTAGGTGAATAGTGGGAGGTCCATTTACACCCGGTTGTTAAACAACATGGTTGGAGGATAAAGAGTTGGAAGCATGGCTGAGGGCCGTCTCTGGGAATAACCGTGAGGTGTACTGCTCAGCATAGCCTCGTTTCTCTTTCTAATAAACCTTGCATTGGGCTAGTCACTCAATTCATTCTCTTGTGCTTCGTTCCCACCCTTCTGAATGATGTTTCATTAATAAATAGTTATCACAAACCAAGACTGTTTAGTTGTGCTATCTTACAATCACTATATAGTAAATGTAAGTTAAAGATCCCGTTCCCCTCGATCCCATTTTTCAACCTTTAGTTAGTGTGTAATGTTGCTGTTAGAGCATAAACAAAACCTGCAAAATGATAAAGCTCAAAGTTCAGTGCCAAGCGAGATATTGTCTTTAACAGAATTCACATTTCAAGGACTACAGAGAACACTGGAATTGACTACAGCCCTCTACTTCCCGGGTACATGATGTCACTATTCCCAGTGCTTTTATTAACCTCCGACCAAAGGAATACGCCCAAAAATGGGCGAGGTCTTCCTTGGAGAAGAGGAGTAGTGTTTGGTTATCAGAGATCGTAAACATTTGACTGAGCTACGTGCTAAACTACTTAATACCATGGTCTGTTTGAATACTGGATTCTGATTGGCTGGAAGGTGTGCATTAAAACCCTTTATACCACGGGGCTGGTGAATGCTTCATTCTGATTGGCTGACGAACGTTCGACGGGTGTGCATTGTTTTTCAGTTAAACGCACACCTATGAAGTAGTTCCAGATTTGTCGACCGAATTACAGTTCTATATCACTGCGCCCAGTTTAACTTAAATGTAGCCTACTGTCCACCAGTGAATACGTATCTAACAACAGACAAAGTGACAGGCAAATTCCATTGTCTGAGAAGAAATAACTATTAATATTTATGGACAGCATGAACATTTGAACAACAATGGCGAGAGCACTGTACAGGACTGTTCAGACGAAAAACTAAAGCATATATCAAAGGTAACAGCAAACTACATGACACAATCATCGGGTTAAAGATAAAACACGAAGCACAAACATAACAAAAACAACATGTTAAATTCGTCTGTGGAATGGGTAAACGGGACTTAAAACACACAGCAGGAAGCTTTCTATGCCACTGCGAGAACCGCAGCTGGCGCAGAAACCTCCGTGTCACTTTTTTCTCTTAATACTTTTCTTATACGACAGGGGTGTTAAATACGACGAAAACAAATCAAATATAGATACTTGTCTTTTCACTCTCAGTGAAGCAAACGCGTGTGCATGTGCACTGTCTGTCTTCCTCTCGCTCTCGAAAAACTGCATATGCAGACTCAAGCAACGCCTTCAGATGAGATGCGTAAGAAATTAGTCCTACCAGCAAGTGCATTCTGGGACAAATACCATACAAATGTCTTGACATAAAACATCGTAACAACGTCTTGTGGTATTGTGACCGTGGTATAAGCGGAATAATTGACTCCGGTCCTTTCAATTATCGAAAGTTAATGCACACCCGAGGTGTAACTCCGCTTCGCGTCGTGGCTGTATTACCACCTCGGGGTGTGCATTAACTTTCGATAATTGAACGACCCGTCGTCAATTATTCCTTAATTAACGCACGGGTAGCTCCAGTCAGTTTGATTACATTTAAAATTAACTGACAAAATAACTCATTTTCACCTGTTTGATCTAAAATGACACTGTAAACATCAATAAAAGCTTTAACTTGGCAAATAATCATGGTATAAGCGGGATAATCCACGGCTAGCTGTACATTAAAGGATTTCCGCTTTGCGTCGGGTGGTTCTTCGCCTCCATGTCGTGCATTAAAGTACTTTAATGCACGGCTAGCTGTGGATTATCCCTTACTTCACTTTCATCACAGACCTACAACTGGTAATAAGAGTTCAGCTACACACATGCTTTCTACACACATTCAGCTACACACAACAGCTTCCATGACTTTAACATCGGCTGTGAAAGCTGTTCTATGTAATACACTGATATTGTGTGTGTGTTGTTGTTGTGGAAAAATATCAGTCTTGTAGTTCAAAAAATCTCTCAGACAAAGAAGGTCCGGGTGTCAAGGAGTTAACTTTATTTGCTCGATCCAAACAAAGTGAGATGTTCCAAGTCATCTAAAAACCAAGTGTTTTCCAGTCTATAGTTATAGTAAAATTTCTGAAAGGTGGTCTCTTCTGAAACCAATCAGGTATTTTCCTGTTATCTCTTATTTTTATTAACCAATTGTTAATTGCCTGCCACCAATAAGTCCCAGGTAACAAGGTACGTATCTAATGGTGGTACGCTGGTTATTACATCATTTTTAAAATAATTTGCATACAATGGTTACTACACGAGACCACCAAACAAGCCATGGTCTCCATACGAGACCGCGTGGCGTCCGTGCGTAATCATGGTTACTTGTAAACAGTGGAAAATCCCCAGGTTTTAGAGAGAACACAACAGGCTTCAAACTCTAGGCCTCTAAAAACATCACTGGATTTTACCTTGTTACATTGTGCTCAAATGTGCTTAAAACATGCTTAAAGTGACATTATGTGCATTTATATGAACAATCATTGGTTACAGGTACAGATTGTGTCATTAAATCATCAATTCTTCTTCAAATAATCAAATTATCATCATAAACCTACTTATATGTAATTATTCTTATTGAATATGATTTCAGATCAACCCATCTATGTACTAATGTTCCTATGAATACTTCTCAATACTTTTTAGGTATTTTATCAAGTGCATTTATAACTGTGGTGAATAACAGTGCTCAATACATGTAAAATATATCTATATGTGCTCAGAAATTACACAATAGTGTGTGCGTGCGTGCTCTTAAACACTTCTATGAAATGTCCTCTGAAGTCCTGGTTGCAAATGTCTCCTGGTCAATCTGCTTGTTTTATTATCCAACTCGGGTCCGATATAAAAAGGCAAAACTAACGCTTCTGTTATTAGTGTTAATTAATACAACCGGTCTGACGCCATGCGGTCCAGTGTCATTTCCCTTGCCATAGTAGGGAAAAAAATCACGATCTCTAACAAAGACTGACGTTTGCACATGCACTAGCAGACCTCCGTTACACTTCAATGGATCCGCATGTGTTTAACTGATGAAGTGAAGTTGACGCCATTGTTACTGTTTATTGCTAAAAGCCAAAGTTTATGAACACATGTGCACTGAAAGGGGGACCGACCAATCACAACAGCCTGAGAAGCGTAAGCTCGCTGATATGGTATGGGTGCGACATCACACACACACACACGCACGCACACACATGTTGGGTTTCCATGTTTTATGGGGACATTCCATAGACGCAATAGTTTTTATACTGTACAAACTGTATATCATATTCCCTACACCTACCCCTAACAATCACACACAACTGTCTGCTCTTTTACATTTTCACAAAAGTTCATTCTGTATGATTTATAAGCTTATTTCCTCATGGGGACAAAAAAATGTCCCCACAAGGACAAGGGTTTTGGATATTGCCATCTTTGTGGGGACATTTTGTCCCCATACCGTAGGGTTTACCCTTCCCACACATACACACACACACACTCTAAGCAGGGAACCAATCACGACAGAGCTGGTCAGCTTTACCAATCAGAGCGTTTCTTAAGGAGGGACTTAGACCGGAAGAAATCCAGTTGTTTTGTAAGAAGAGGGACAGCGGTCAACAATAGACTTGAAATATGTGAAATATAAAGCATTTTTTGAAATTGGAAACATGAACATCCACTGTTAAACACCCAAAAACCATAATCAAAGCCTCAAAAACGGCAAAAGACTGGCTCCTTTAATGTGTCGCCAATGTAACTGATGAAAGAGTCTTGAAAAATGTCTTAAAAAGTATTAAATTTAGCTCCATGATTCCTGTATATACCCTGTGAAATAAAAGACAAATCGATAGAGAGATGTTGTAGTGTAACTTTGTGTGTCTAGATCAGGGGTCTCCAACCTTTATAAGTGAAGAGATAAGATCATCCAGAGGGCTACATGTTTCAAATACTTTCAAACTTTAAACTGTGCGATGCATTATATTCGATTAAAATAGATAAATGCCGGTTTCACAGACAAGGCTTAAGGCTATTTCCAGATTAAAACCAAAGTTTGAGCCGTCTTAACTGAAAATATCTTCAAATATGTCAGTGCCATTGTGTTGTGTCAAGATTGGAGACCAGTAATGCTTTTTCTGAGGTATTTTTATAAAGATGACTTAAATATCTTAATTTAACTAAGGCATAGTCCTGGTTTAAGATAAGCCCTGTCTGTGAAACCAGGTCATAATATATTAGATCAAGACTTTATTATTAGCTTTAGTTATTATTCTTTATTTCATCCTGTTTTAGGTTTGCTGACTGTAACCTGCATCCTAAAATAATGCTGTTGTAGATGTTCTTTATAAACCCTGAGAGAACTGGAATCTGTGTTGTTAAACTACTTCTGTATCATTGTGTTTTGGTTGTGTTTAGATTGTCCAGGTGTAATGTGACTGATGGGTGTTGTGAAAGTTTGTCTTCATGTCTACAATCATCGACGTCTCTGAGAGAGCTGGACCTGAGTAACAATGATCTGAAGGATTCAGGAGTGAAGCTGATCTCTGATGCTCTCAAGACTCACAACTGTCAGCTACACACACTGAGGTCAGACACTTTCACTGAAAATACTTTAATATAATAAATGATAGTGACTGTCACACAGTAGATGTTCTTTATTCACTTAAAGGCGGGGTGTCCGATTATGCTTGTTTAGACAAAGTCGGGCCGAGTACCAAAACAACCTTGTAGCCAATCAGCAGTAAGGTGCACAGTGCACAGGACGGACATTAGCCGAGCCGAGCGCTGACGAAAGCGACAGATGGGGGTAGGGGTGTGTCTGTTTTGGTGATTTGAACATCAACAGCGGCTCAGAGAAATAAGCCCCGCCTTTAAAGTGAAATGACAGTCGTTTATTTAAAGAGCATTTTTACATTGGCGTAAATTATTGTTTGTTTTAACAAGTCTTGTTTGACTTCAAGCGTCAGTAGTTAATTTTGAGCTTTTTTTAGACATTTTCGTCTTCTGGGTTTAAAAATCAACATCTGGCACTCGTCACAGTTTGTGAGCTGGTGATGTACAGTAGTTCATCGATGACGCGTTGGTGTCTCATAATTATTCATGAGACTGCTTGTTCTTATCCAATGAAAATAACATTTTCCCTAATTATTCATGACATCACGTGGTGTGTTTCTATCTGGCCCTTCAGAGACAGGTGTTCACAGCACATGATAGCAGATGGATAAATCAAGATACAGTAGAACACTTACCAGGAGTTGCAAAAGAACCTAATCTGTAAAACATACTGTATGTCAAACTTGTTGATATAGTTTAGAAAAGATGTAAAAGTATATTTTTATGTGAAATACTCTATACGCAGTTTGTTATTTGTGGGGGAAGGTTTTCTCTGTATGAAGTGATAAATACATGACAGGAGCAGATGTCCAACTGGAACTCCAGGAGTTTTTTTTCCGGTGGCCAGAGCTCATGTGGGCAAGTCCAGCTCAATGTGTCGCGTTCAGAACGCGAACCAATGGAGCACAATAGGGAACGAAGGGTGACCCCAACCAATGGAACACAGTAGCAAACGTACGAAGGGTGACCCCAACCAATGGAACGCAATAGCAAATGGACGAAGGGTGTCCCCAACCAATGGAACGCAATAGCAAACGGACGAAGGGTGACCCCAACCAATGGAACGCAATAGCAAACGGACGAAGGGTGACCCCAACCAATGGAACGCAATAGCAAACGGACGAAGGGTGACCCCAACCAATGGAACGCAATAGCAAACGGACGAAGGGTGACCCCAACCAATGGAACGCAATAGCAAACGGACGAAGGGTGACCCCAACCAATGGAACGCAATAGCAAACGGACGAAGGGTGACCCCAACCAATGGAACGCAATAGCAAACGGACGAAGGGTGACCCCAACCAATGGAACGCAATAGCAAACGGACGAAGGGTGACCCCAACCAATGGAACGCAATAGCAAACGGACGAAGGGTGACCCCAACCAATGGAACGCAATAGCAAACGGACGAAGGGTGACCCCAACCAATGGAACGCAATAGCAAACGGACGAAGGGTGACCCCAACCAATGGAACGCAATAGCAAACGGACGAAGGGTGACCCCAACCAATGGAACGCAATAGCAAACGGACGAAGGGTGACCCCAACCAATGGAACGCAATAGCAAACGGACGAAGGGTGACCCCAACCAATGGAACGCAATAGCAAACGGACGAAGGGTGACCCCAACCAATGGAACGCAATAGCAAACGGACGAAGGGTGACCCCAACCAATGGAACGCAATAGCAAACGGACGAAGGGTGACCCCAACCAATGGAACGCAATAGCAAACGGACGAAGGGTGACCCCAACCAATGGAACGCAATAGCAAACGGACGAAGGGTGACCCCAACCAATGGAACGCAATAGCAAACGGACGAAGGGTGACCCCAACCAATGGAACGCAATAGCAAACGGACGAAGGGTGACCCCAACCAATGGAACGCAATAGCAAACGGACGAAGGGTGACCCCAACCAATGGAACGCAATAGCAAACGGACGAAGGGTGACCCCAACCAATGGAACGCAATAGCAAACGGACGAAGGGTGACCCCAACCAATGGAACGCAATAGCAAACGGACGAAGGGTGACCCCAACCAATGGAACGCAATAGCAAACGGACGAAGGGTGACCCCAACCAATGGAACGCAATAGCAAACGGACGAAGGGTGACCCCAACCAATGGAACGCAATAGCAAACGGACGAAGGGTGACCCCAACCAATGGAACGCAATAGCAAACGGACGAAGGGTGACCCCAACCAATGGAACGCAATAGCAAACGGACGAAGGGTGACCCCAACCAATGGAACGCAATAGCAAACGGACGAAGGGTGACCCCAACCAATGGAACGCAATAGCAAACGGACGAAGGGTGACCCCAACCAATGGAACGCAATAGCAAACGGACGAAGGGTGACCCCAACCAATGGAACGCAATAGCAAACGGACGAAGGGTGACCCCAACCAATGGAACGCAATAGCAAACGGACGAAGGGTGACCCCAACCAATGGAACGCAATAGCAAACGGACGAAGGGTGACCCCAACCAATGGAACGCAATAGCAAACGGACGAAGGGTGACCCCAACCAATGGAACGCAATAGCAAACGGACGAAGGGTGACCCCAACCAATGGAACGCAATAGCAAACGGACGAAGGGTGACCCCAACCAATGGAACGCAATAGCAAACGGACGAAGGGTGACCCCAACCAATGGAACGCAATAGCAAACGGACGAAGGGTGACCCCAACCAATGGAACGCAATAGCAAACGGACGAAGGGTGACCCCAACCAATGGAACGCAATAGCAAACGGACGAAGGGTGACCCCAACCAATGGAACGCAATAGCAAACGGACGAAGGGTGACCCCAACCAATGGAACGCAATAGCAAACGGACGAAGGGTGACCCCAACCAATGGAACGCAATAGCAAACGGACGAAGGGTGACCCCAACCAATGGAACGCAATAGCAAACGGACGAAGGGTGACCCCAACCAATGGAACGCAATAGCAAACGGACGAAGGGTGACCCCAACCAATGGAACGCAATAGCAAACGGACGAAGGGTGACCCCAACCAATGGAACGCAATAGCAAACGGACGAAGGGTGACCCCAACCAATGGAACGCAATAGCAAACGGACGAAGGGTGACCCCAACCAATGGAACGCAATAGCAAACGGACGAAGGGTGACCCCAACCAATGGAACGCAATAACAAACAGACGCAGGGGGTTCCCTGACCACTGGAATGCGATCACGAGTAGGCGGATGGAACCCTGCGTTTGGTTGGCCATCAACTACCGACATATAAAAACTGTCTGTTTGTAGCAACTGTTTTTTTTGGGGGGGAAGTTTTTTAAAAATGGAGACATGTGACTTAATCATGAGGGCAGTCTGATTCTGAGCAAAGATGTGCTCCTGTGACCTGAGGACTTTTCCATCCCTTCAAATGCAGTAACGGTCATATTTGAACTATAACAGTTATACTGGTCTTTTGTCTTTTAAATTTAATGGTTTCTGCAATACCGCTGTTGTTTTGGAATGTGTGAAGTGATGTAGACTGTGGCTGACCCCTTGAACAAAACGAAGACACAATTTTGCTGAAGTAGTATTTTTGACTACAGAGGTTTTTCATGTCACATGATCACAACACATTTGGTTGATAATGTGAGTTATGCAGAGTTCACACTGCATCATTTTAGCCTGATGTTCACTCGCCGACAGGTTTTGCCAAATCGCAGACACCGTTGGTAAATCAGTGCTCGCTCACGCGAGTGACAATAACCCAATGTGAATTATCAAAGACGGGATCTGAGAGAATCGCCGACACAAGTGTGGAATCTTTTTTGACTGAAAATTACATCGTCAATAACCTACAGCCAATGAGAGAGCAGGATACAGGACAGGGGAGTTCAGGAGAAGTTATACACCAAGAATATCAGCAGCATTTGTTGAATTCTTTTTGCAAAACATACAGTCCTTGCTCCTTATTTTATTTTTCAGATAAAATTTATTTTTCCCTCTTCAGATATAACCCCAATGTTATCAACCCTTCACTGGTTACCCATTAAGTATCGTATTGACTTTAAAGTTCTTTTAATTATTGATAAAGCCTTAAACGGTTTAGCCCCTACCTACATAACAGAGCTTCTACCACACTACAACCCATCACGCTCTCTAAGATCTCAAAACTCCAGACTTCTGATAACACCTAGAATAACTAAATCCACCAAAGGGGGCGGAGCTTTCTCATACGTAGCACCTAAACTCTGGAATAGCCTCCCCGATACTATTCGAGGGTCAGACACACTCTCCCAATTTAAATCTAGACTAAAGACACATCTTTTCAGCCAAGCATTCACTTAATGCAAAATATGCTAAATAAACCACCGGGAGACTGCATTTATTAGATCTTATTTATTAGAATGATCTTGCTTGTTTTTCTTATTTTCTCCTGTAAAGCTGCTTTGGAACAATGCACATTGTGAAAAGCGCTATTTAAATAAAATTGAATTGAATTGAAATTTTCCCCTTTACTGCAAATCAGCTGAAAACAAATTTGCTCACAAGCTTCTTGCCGGCTACCATTTCAACAAGCACTTCAGTCTAGCGCGAGAACTGTTGCTTGTGTGATTTGTGTTATTCCTGCATCTCTTCATGTGTGTGTTTGGTTATGAAACCACCAGTCAAGACAGAGCTGTCGGCGAATCTTCCTCTTGTAAAGTCCTGCGATGTGTAATATAGTGTGCGTATAGCAGCACAAAGTCCCTCTTCAGATAGTCATGCAGTGTGAGAAGAACAGTGATGCAACACATCAGCTTTACAGCAACTCATGACTAGACTAAATTATAAATATGTGATCCAGTTTGTGAAAACCCAGCTAAAGTCTTCTCTTGTGATGGACTGATTTCTACACACATTCGTCCTACACGATGTAAAGAACATTCTGTGGAAATATCATCTTGACATCTTTAATATTGACTGAGTAAGACCTTTGATTCATTGATTGAACTCAAATGTTGATGCTTGTTATCTCAGGATTAGATTTTGAGACTTTAGTCTGGTCTTCACAGACTGGATCACATATTAAGATGTCGGAGCCGGTGGTCCAGTGAACTGTGTGCTCACATGTTGTACAGCAGCACTTTGAGTCCTGTTCCCCTGTCTCTCATCCCGTAACTTCCTGTCTCGCTAAACTGTCCTATCAAAATAAAAGATGAAATTCAAATCAACTTCAGCTAATTGGATTCAACTAAAAACATTTAACACTAGTTTTTTTTTAAGTTTGTCCAAAGTTTTTAATTAAAATTACTCAAATTTTGTTACAGTCAATTCTATTAGTTTTTCTTTAATTATATTTGTTTTGGTTCAGGATGATTTGTGTTGAGTTACAGTAACATAGCTGAAGATTTACCAGCATTCTAAACAAGGGAGTGGATAATGAGAGTCAATGTCAAAGTCAAGTGTTATTTTATTCATTTTCATAAAGATGAGAACAAGAGGAGATCTCTTCATGTTCAGTATTCTGTTGTGTTTTGTTTCATTGGTGGTTTTAAGAGGTTATCATTGTACTCAAGAGCATTTGTTTAAGATGAAAACAGACTCATTATAACTTGATAGAAGTATAGCTGAATGTTTTCCTTTGTCTCGGTTACGAAACTGCTCAGAGACTTGAGGGTTGAAGGTATAACAGGCGTAAGGTCAGGACAGGCAGCAAACCATCATGAACGAGGTAACAGGCAATGGCAGAGGTTCACAAAACAAGATAGCGTCCAAGTAACGCAAGACAAGACTTCACACTGAATGAATGTGAAAACAGCTACAATAGACCGAGTAGACAAGGTAATTAGACACAGGTGATAGTAGGGATGTAACGATTCACTCAGCTCACGATGCGAGTCACGATTCTGATCTCACGATGCGATTTAGTCACGATTTACTCACGATTTATTTTGAAAAAATGAGTTGAAACAAATTAGAAATGAACAACTTCCCTTGCATTATTTCTTAAATGCTTCACGTTTCTTTGTATGATAAAATAATGTTTTATTTCAAATAACAAAACTAAACTGCAATTTTATAACAAATTAATAATAGAAAAAGTCTCTTTAATATAAACAAACTAATACTGTATGTGCTTTTCTTGGATTATTTTGCATTTAAGAAATATCAGCATCCACGTTTAGTTTTGCAGTGAAAATAGCGGCCCCTGCTGTTCAAAAAATGTATTGCGATTCAGTTCAAGCCTCAACCGATTTGAATCGTTGCTCATTATAACCGATTTTCAACCGGCTCACGGTGAATCGTTACATCCCTAGGTGATAGTGATCAAGCATCAAGAGTCCAGTAAAGGGTTATGGGGAATGTAGTGTATGTGATAGTCCGGGGGATGTTTATAGTGCTCTCTGGTGGAGCACGAGGGTGTGACAGTCTACATATGAATTTTTGATTAATGTTTTTGACGTTTTTGACCAGCAAATTCACAAAGCCTCTTCATGAGTTTGGTGACACATGCCCTGCAAATTTCTCGCAACACAAACAATTTCAGAAACGCGCTACAAGTGGCACAAACAACAACGGATGTGTTTCCGGGGGACTCAAAAAACTGATGAACCATGGCTGGGACGCGCTTCACTGTGGTCATATTCGTAGGTGGAGTTATCAACAAAGAACTTATTCGTCCTGTTTTCGTTGTTGTTGATCATGTTAAATGTACTTAATAATTGATTGAACAATATGAAAATTTTTCATCCTTCGACGTTAGAGACACTTGTGAAAACATGTCGGGCAGCTAACACTACGTTTCATGGTTTCTTTTGTTAAATTGTTCAAATCGGCCGACTAGAATAGAAAGGTGCATAAAAACTGCATTTAAACCCATCCGGAGCAAATGCATGAAACAGAACGTACAAAAAAACGGACCAAACAGAGTGTTCATTGACAGTCTGTGGTTTATGGTTATCTTTTGTATTTTGTTTACATGTTCTTGATAAGAAAACGAGCATAAAGGCCTATTTACTCCGGAAAGTCTGTTCCTCAGCCTGTTACAGTTTTTAAGTTATGGTAATAAATACAATTATGTTCATTATTTATTATTACTTTGGTGTTTTTATACATAATATACAACGGATTGAAAACTATGTTAACGGATTGTGCAGGGCACGCTGGCGCATTTGGCGGCCGCTTCTCTTTCCCATTTCATTTAAGTTGTTTTGTGATTTTTTTGAGCCAGTGAAGACTGTATGTCTTTTTATTCTACCGTGATGTGGAATCACGCGTCACACGCTGGATTACTGCTTTTATTTTTGAGTACTGTTTGCTGGAATTTCCTTTCCTGTTGCTTGGCCCAGGACGTACGCCACTTACACCGTTGTGAGGCTGCTGTAGGTGTGGATTCTCCCCGAATGGCTCTCAGGTACACCGCTCGCCAGTTATTGAACCTGAAGGGAAATTTAGACTTGGCAAATGACACAAGTGCTCTCTGCAGTCGTGTTGGAATACTGCGACATAAGTGTTACATACATCGCTTGTCAAGGCGTAGTTTGTTATGCTCAACATCTAAACCTGTCGCTAATCCGACATTTCTGCGTTAACTCCAAAGACTATTGTTTAGACCAACAGGGGTTGATTTTAATAACTTATCTGCACTCAAGCGTGTGGAGGTTGTCTCGGACTCATCTGCTCCCTCGCGTCTGCTGAAATCAGCACTGTTTAACGCGCGCTCTGTCAACAACAAAGCGGTCATTTTATCTGACATTATTTTAGAACAAAAGCTGGACCTTGTCTGTTTAACTGAAACATGTCACAGAGAATCTGACGGTCTTCTGTTTAATGAATTGACTCCTGCTGGCTATGGTTTATTTGATCTTCTGCGCGCCTCTGGTAGAGGTGGGGGTATCATTGTGTTGCACAATCAACATTACAACGTGTGTCCTGTGGCTGTTCCCAAATTTGACTCATTTGAATGTCTTGTTTTGAGTGTTTCTGCGCCCCTTTCTACTGCAGTGGCTACAGTCTACAGGCCTCCAAAGACAAATAAAGACTTTTTATCTGAATTTTCAGATATATTGTCTTTTCTCTGCCTCAAATTTGAGAGAATCCTTCTTTTGGGGGATTTCAACATCCATATGGATATAAAAGACTCCTCAATAACAAAAGACTTTTTGTCCTTATTGGAGTGCTTTGAGTTAAATCAACTTGTGGACTGTCCTACACATAACAAAGGCCACACATTAGACCTTGTGATTTCCAATGGCTCATTTGTGTCTCAGCTGTCAACCTCTGATTTAGGACTGTCTGATCATCAGGCTGTCTTTTTTAACATGGAGTTACCTGACATAAACACTACCTCTTCTCGCATCATTAATTATCGCAAATGGAGATCTATTGTGCCCACTGATTTCTCAGACTTTATTGACTCTTCTTTAAGTTGTGTTTCTCTATCTGATGATCTGGATGACAAAGTCTCTATGCTGAATTCTGTTCTCTCGTCTGGCCTGGACGCGTTGGCTCCCTTGAAATCATGATCTGTTTCTTTCATACGCTCTGCTCCTTGGTACAATGATGATCTGCATACTATGAAGGCATTGTGTCGTAAAATGGAGCGTAGATGGCGTATGTCAGGTTTATCTGTTCAGTTCTGAGACTCCAGTCTCTCTGTAATATGGTATTGAAAATGAAAGCTACGACTTCTAGAGTTGATCCGGTTCCTTGTCTGTTTAAATCATGTTTTGATTCTCTATGTCCTGTTGTTTTGAGTATTATCAATGACTCCTTGTGCGCTGGTGTTGTGCCAGCTGCACTTAAAATTGCTGCTGTCACCCCTGTACCAAAAACTAACAACATGGACTTTGATAACCTGAATAATTTTCGTCCCATCTCTAATCTTCCATCCCTTGCCAAAATTTTAGAACAAACAGTGGCTTCTCAATTGCTTTCACATCTTTCTTCAAACAATCTTTTTGAGCCACTTCAATCTGGATTCCAAAAACTACACAGTACTGAAACGGCAGTAGTTAAGGTCACCAATGACTTGTTAATGGCTTCTGATTCGGGTCGCCTATCTATACTGATTCTTCTTGATCTTAGTGCCTCTTTTGACACTATAGATCACTCGTATTTTAATCACTCGTTTAGAGACTGTCTTTGGAGTTTCTAATTCTGGATTGAAGTGGTTTAAATCCTATCTTTCTGATCGCAAGCAGTTTGTTGTGATGGGTGGTTGCAGGTCTGAGGTTGGTGTGGTGCACTCTGGTGTTCCCCAGGGATCAGTTTTTGGCCCTTTACTTTTTAATATTTACATTTTTCCTCTTGGTCAACTTTTAAGAACACTTGGTCTTAACTTCCACTTTTATGCCGATGACACTCAGATCTATACTGTATACATTAAAAACCAGATGTCAATATGCCTGTGTCTTTTCTTTCTCAATGTTTTACTGAGATTAAAAAATGGATGTCTGAAAATTTGCTCCGTCTAAACAGTGATAAGACCGAAGTGATGCTTATTGGATCACCCCACCAGTTGCGCAAAGCAGAGTCCGCAACTTTAGGTCTGGATGAGTCTGCTTCACAGTTTCAAACTAAACTAAGAAATCTGGGGGTGATATTTGATGTCAACTTAACATTTGATCCGCATGTTCGTAATTAGGCTTGTGCCGGTATCAAATTTCCATGCTGCGATTAATTGATTAAGGTTTCATCGCGGTAAACGGTATTATCGCAGTATTCAATTCTATGAGAAATGCAGGTTGAAAATATAAACCAACTTCAGTGTTTTCCTCTTGATAACAACTTTATTTTAAATAATAAAGAGAACCTCAAACATTTAAATATAAATAAAACAACACACAGTAATGATGTATAAAGTGAGAATAAGTGGGAATTCAAACAGAATAAAGTGCAAACTGCAAAAGAACAACTTTTGTTAACTGCTTTTAAATATACTTATGTCTGTACAACGCTAGTACTACAATTCATATTATTATTATTATTATTGTTTGAATAACAAGCCAAGTCAGTGTGTTAACTATTATAGCAAGCTAAACATTTATAAACGGCAAATTCACTCGCACTTTGTGACAGTGTATGACTTTATTGCGTTCCATCAACGTATAATTAAAAATAATTATTCTGCCACACTGTCAAATTTCATTACTCGGCTTACTTTTAACCCAAAATATTTCCAAACCTCAGACTTCACCCTTTTAGAAGGGGGATAAATCCTCGGCAGCGTTCCTCCTTCCACCATGCTTCCTCTCCATGTGGTACTGTTTACATCAGAGTGCGCACGTGTCTTTTGCTCAGCAGCGCGCACACACACACACGTAGGCATCTCCACATGGGGAATGGGATTGTTTAGATCAGAGTGTGCATTCCTACATCAGCATACACGCAGTGTACTTTTATCCGGTTGATGAAAAATAAACAAATACACGTTCTAAAAAAATCTATATATTTTCGCGGTATTTGAAAGTGCCCGCGATAACAACATCATGCTAATTCATTACCGCAATTAATCGCATTACCGAATATCGGCACATGTCTATTCGTAATACAGTCAAAGCATCATTTTTTCATCTTAGAAACATTGCCAAATTACGTCCCATGTTGACTTTTTCAGTGACTGAAAATTGAATCAACACTTTTGTGTTTTCGCGTATTGATTACTGTAATGCACTGCTGGCTGGAGTTTCAAAAACTACCCTAAGTAAATTACAGTAAATTACAAAATTCAGCTGCCAGAATACTGACTAGGACCAGCGCAAGGGAGCACATCACACCTGTCTTGGAAAAATTGCACTGGCTTCCTGTTAGTTTTGTCAGAGCTTTTAACCCCCTACACACCTACACGTGTTCTACGCTCCTCTGAAGCTGGTCTTTTATCTGTTTGAACAACTCTGCGTAAAACTATGGGTGATCGGGCTTTCTCTTCACTGGCTCCTAAATTGTGGAATTCCCTACCTACTAAGATTAGAAATGCTGAATCCCTTAGTGTTTTTAAATCGTCCCTTAAAAAAGGTACTTTTTTAGGTTAGCGTTTAGGTGATGTATGTGCTTAATCTGTGTTTTATTATTTTGATCTTTGTTTTGTTTGATTTGTTTTTATTGCTTGTACTTTTGTGTGTACCTTTTTACTCCATATTTATATATGTATGTAAAGCGCTTTGAGATGCTGCTTTTAAAGGCTCTATATAAAATAAAGTTTATTATTATTAATATAATGTATTATGTTAACAAATTATTTTTTATACAGTATGGTAATGTGAGCATAGCATAATGCGATCCAGGCGGCCCGTGTGTAAATTTAAAATATTGAAATTAACTTGATATCTGAGTGAACAGAGATAGGTACATGGCTACAAATGATTAATTTATGTGTATTATAAAGTAATTAAAGATGAAGCGATTAGTGTCATGCACACCCCTATAATATACACGTAACGCGCATAATCAATAATCATAACTTTTGTTTTTGCTTGTATTTATTTGACTGTTAGTATATGTGAAGCTCTACTGTAACTCTAGCAATAAGAAAATACATTTTAATTAGCTCAACCATGTGAAGATGTGTCGTGTGGGTTTCATCTCGTGCGCTTGTTTTCATGTTTATGCAGCCATATTCATTTCTGAGGTAAACCTAAAATAATAAAAAAGAATGTCGGCCTCTTACAACTTTAACATTAGTTTGTATGATAATATCTACATAAATGAATACTCACACGCATATGTAACGTCTTTCAATTCCATAATAAAACATAAATTAAAATATAAACAGTGAAGGCATTCATTCATTATCTCTGTAATACAATAATGTAGAGAATTTAGCATAAGCCAAATGGTCGGAGTCATTGAAAGAAGAGCCATCAACCCCCTTTCACTCCCCTTTCTCCTGGTTTCTTGATACGATCATCAAAAGACCAGAGTCAAAACCTCTCACTGAGAGTGTTGATAACCTTTTGTTTCTCTGTTGGATATTTTACGACTCCTAAGCTTCAAAGCAGAGGGGAGAAGTCTCTCGGTCTAATCTGAAACTTGGCTAACAAGAGAAACTTCTCTGACAAATAGGAACGTGTGATTCAATTGTCCTTTTCTATAAATATATCTACGTAAATATCTAGGTTATATGTTGTCGCTCTTGCCATTTTTAAATAATCTGTAATTGTTAAATAGGCAAGTTAATTCAGGCTTTGTTTGTATTCGTACCGCCGAATGAATCATGTCTTGATGCACTTTATTGATGCATATTTGATATATAAATGTTTGTCTTTACAATTCCTCCTTGTTTATATACATTGTGTGATCATAGAACACTTTATTTTCATTATGTTATAATTGGAATGATATCTCATAAAGATGCAAATTAGCTGTTGAGTGGACAAAGAACATCTTCCCTCTCAACTCTTGGTCAATTCAAACTCAGGTGGGGATGCCCTCTCATGAGGTTAAATATCGAGCCTGCTCTGAAAACCGCCTTCGTCTCTTCCTCTCTTCTCTTCTGCGCTAAAACTTGTTTCGTGGCGTCTCTTCGGAGACTGCCCTCTCCCCCCCACTGGGGGAGAAGAAGGAACAATGGACTCTGCTGCCACGTGGCTAGGCCATGCGGCCGATCACGAGGCCCACAACTTTCGGCAGGACTGCCTTCTGAAACCTTTTGAACAATTCCATCTCTACACGCGCATACGGATATCGGTCCAGCACAGAGCTCGCAAGTATCCGTTTCTATTTATAGAATAGCTGCGTTAAGTCTGTGCCTCTTTGTTAAAGATGATTTTTATTGGTGTTCAGAAATCGCTGCCATGCCCCCTCTCTCTCTCTCTCTCTCTCTCTCTCTTTCTCTCTCTCTCGCTCTCTCTCTCTCTTTCTCTCTTTCTCTCTCTCTCTCTCTCTCTTTCTCTCTCTTTCTCTCTCTCTCTCTCTCTCTCTCTCTTTCTCTCTCTCAGTGCTTCCTAGCGCATTTGTGTTTCATGTATTTGTTTGTTTTATGCGATCGTCATTGTTTTTTTATCATGTAGAGTAGAGTTTAATAAACAACCATATATATTCATTTGTGATGGGTTCCCTTTTCGGTCTGTCGACGTTGTGTCGAACCGACAGATGGGGTTCGTCCTTGAGAACCAATCGCTTCTGACTACTTAGAAAAGGCCAATGATAATTGGCGAATGAAATTTGCATGCTGGACTCCGCCACCGGATATCCGGGTATAAAAGGGAGACGGCGTGCTTCATTCATTCACCTTTTGTTCTTCGGAGCCTTCGCTTATGAAGTACAAAGACTCACTACTACTTAGCAACTACAGACTGCCGGTTCTACGACGTGGTGCAGCGGACTGTCCCTTCCTGCGGCGACTTCCCCTGGGCGTCTCGGCGGTTCCAGAGGTGTTCGAGCATTCTAAAAGAGCAAATTTCTCCAGCGTGGCATGTCCCGCTGTTCTCGTGTGTGCGGTGTCCTCATCGAGGAGGGGGACGGACACGATGTCTGCCTCAAGTGTTTGGGTCTCCAGCACGCAGAGGCAGCCTTCGTTGACTCATCTTGCCCGCACTGCGGGCGGATGGTCATTGAGACGTTGCGGTCATGGGTGGCTGTCTTCTCCCGAGAACCAGCCACCACCTCGCATGCTTCCCGGGCCGTGACGAGAATGGCTAAGGCCATACCGTCCGCCAAGGCGAGCGGCGAGGGTGATATGGGGGTCACTGCAAGTGCTCCCTACCCAGGTGGCACCCCGGAAGAGGACGTCGAAGAGGAGACCGCCACCCCGTCAGCAACCTTCGAGGAAGAAACGACCTGACGGGAAGACCCCAGGGAGGTTGACACCATCGAGCCCGACCCCAGTCATGCCATCGCTGGTCGGTCGATCTGGGACGGTTCCTGCCTCGTCCCTTCGGGGGCCTAGCACCCACTTTCTCACAAAAAGAGTTTCCAATCTCCCTGGGTGTTTCTCACAGCCGCTCTCACCCTCTGTCAGACGGTGTTCGGCAACATCGAATGTACATTGCAGCCCTCAGCACTCTCAAATCGACGGTGCGTGGAGCTGCATCGCCAGGCAGGCAAACCAGCAGAGCCAGTCTCCTCCCCGGGGGTCCGCCCCCAGCGAGAGACCCGCACTGCCAGCCATCGAACCACCCCCCGGAGGGTCGATGAAGCACATTGTACCCTTGTCAGATGTCAGGATTGGTTCATGGCAATCGACCTGAAGGACGCTTACTTTCATGTCTCGATTCTCCCTCGTCATCGCCCTTTCCTACGGTTCGTTTTCGAGGGTCAGGCATATCAGTACAGAGTCCTCCCTTTCGGTCTGTCCCTGTCCCCACGAGTCTTTACGAAGATCGTGGAAGCCGCCCTCTCTCCCCTCAGGGAGAGAGGTGTGCGGGTACTGAACTATCTCGACGACTGGCTTATCTTGGCACACTTGCGAGATCTGTTGTGTACACACAGGGACCTGGTGCTCCGGCACCTAGATCGACTGGGACTATAGGTCAACCGAGAGAAGAGCAAGCTCTCCCCTGTGCAGAGCATCCTCTTATCTTGGTATGGAACTCAACTCTGTCACCACGACAGCGCGTCTGACTACAGAACGCGCCCAGTCAGTGTTGAACTGCCTGAAACATTTCAAGCAGTCAGCGGTCCCCCTGAAACAATTTCAGAGGCTCCTGGGACACATGGAATCCTCGGCGGCGGTGATACCCCTCGGGTTGATGCACATGAGACCGCTCCAACACTGGCTACAGAGTCGAGTTCCCTGGAGAGCGTGGCACACCGGCAGCAGGCGGATAGTGATTATTTTTTTTTAGATTTAGATTTAGATTCAATTTATTGTCATTGCACATGTACAAGTACAAGGCAACGAAATGTGACATCTGCATTTTACCCATCCAGAGAGTAGTGAACACACGTACCCCCGGAGCAGTGGGCAGCTATCACTGTAGCGCCCGGGGAGCAAGTAGGGGTAAGGTGCCTTCCTCAGTTGTTACCCGCCGGCCCTGGGAATCGAACCGGCAACCTTCTGGTCATGAGTCCGACTCTCTAACCATTAGGCCACAACTGTCCATTATGCCTCTCTGCCGATGCACCCTAACCCCTTGGTCTTCCATGACCTTCCTTCGAACAGGGGTCCCCCAGGGGCAGGTTACGAGGCATGTCGTGGTAACGACAGACACCTCCCTGCAGGGCTGGGGTGCAGTGTGCAACGGGCACGCAGAATCAGGGCTATGGACGAGCCCCCGCCTGCGATGGCATATCAATAGCCTGGAGTTGTGGGCTGTGCTACTCGCACTGAAGCGGCTACAGCCTCTTGTGCAGAGCAAGCACGTGCTGGTCCGGATGGACAGCACTACCGCAGTAGCGTATATCAACCGCCAGGGTGGCGTTCGCTCACTGCAGTTAATACGACTCGCCCGACGCCTCCTCCTGTGGAGTCCCAGCCACTAGGCGACTGTACGCCTACAAGTGGTGCCTCTTCTCGTCCTGTTGCGCTTCTCGAGGAGAAGACCCACGGAGTTGTGCGATCGGGACCGTGCTGTCCTTCCTACAAGAGAGACTCGAGACTAACCTCTCTCCCTCCACACTGAAAGTGTATGTAGCCGCCATTGCCGCTCATCACAACTCAGTTGCTGGAAAGTCTCTAGGACAGCACGACCTGGTCATTAGGTTCCTAAGGGGCGCGAGGAGGCGGAATCCGCCTCGTCCGCGCTCCATACACTCTTGGGACCAGGCCCCCCTTCGAGCCCCTAGGGGATGCCGCTCTTCCTCATCTCACAATGAAGACGGTTCTCCTGATGGCGCTCGCCTCCATCAAGAGGGTAAGGGACCTACAGGCATTCTCCGTGTCCCCTGACTGCCTAGAATTCGGACCCAGGGATTCTCACGTTATCCTGAGACCTCGGCCCGGCTACGTGCCCAAAGTTCCCACCACTCCCTTTCGGGACCAGGTGGTGAACTTACAGGCGCTCCCCACCGGGGAGGAAGACCCAACCCCATTTGTGTTGTGTCCA
Organism: Triplophysa rosa; assembly: GCF_024868665.1. Taxonomy (NCBI): domain Eukaryota; kingdom Metazoa; phylum Chordata; class Actinopteri; order Cypriniformes; family Nemacheilidae; genus Triplophysa; species Triplophysa rosa. Next base: position 1,497,723 of record NC_079899.1, on the reverse strand, counting down.
GCACGCGCACTGCGCCTTTACTTAGACCGCACACAGAGCTTCAGGAGCTCGGATCAGCTCTTTGTCTGTTTCGGAGGTCAGCAGAAGGGGAGAGATGTCTCCAAGCAGAGGTTGTCGCACTGGATTGTGGACGCTGTCACGACGGCCTACCAATCCCAAAATCGCCCGTGCCCACTCGCAGTGAGAGCTCACTCCACCCGGGGTATAGCCTCCTCGTGGGCCCTGGCACGCGGCGCCTCTCTCACAGACATATGCAGAGCTGCGGGTTGGGCTACACCCAACACCTTCGCGAGGTCTACAACCTCCACGTAGAACCAGTGTCAGCCCACGTCCTGCATGGCAACATGTAGGACCAGCAACCGGTAAGGTCTACGCCTATGATGGTACCTTCCCCCCTCTCTCGAGTGGGTCAGCATACTAATTCAGCCTCCATTCTTTCCCCAATGGGCGAAGAACAGGCACTCCATCCATCACTAAGCAAGCACCTCCTGCGGGCGGGCTGGAAGAGCAGCCTGAGTTATTCGCTACATAGCTCTAACCGGACCTAGTGCTACCAGATGTTGCAACCCCCCAACAGGGCGGTTCCGTCTGATGTATCCTCATGCTGGTTCCCACCTTGGTAACCCATGACCTCCTTAGGTGGACCTCCACCTCGCGGTTAACTCCTTCAGTCCGCACATTCTTCCCATGAGTTCTCCCCTAACGGTGAGACCATATTGGTATCTCCACTATTCTCCTCCCTGCGGTAGGAAGTGGTCTCTGTAGCGCATCCCCCGCTTGAGGAAGTAGCGCTTACCCAGTGGCCTTACGGTACCAGGCGGCTTCTCGCTGTTAGAGAAACAAGGCCACCGCCTGTGAGGCCGAAGGCAGGGGCCTTCCCACCTTTCAAGTAAAGCTCTGGGACCCCCTACCTACCCACTGGTAGGTTACAATTTCGCGGTAGCGCTCACGGCTGACACGCCCAGGCCAGTCACCGTCGCTTCGCTAGAGATTGTGACAGGGCACAGTGTTGTGGCGTTTTCCATAGGAACCCCATCTGTCGGTTCGACACACCGTCGAGAGACCGACAGAAAGGGAACGTCTTGGTTACGGATGTAACCTCAGCTCCCTGATGGAGGGAACGAGATGTTGTGTCCTTCTTGCCACAAACACGTGCTGCCCACTGCAGCAGTCGTGAGAGGTCTCAGGCTCCTCAGAACTAAGGTGAATGAATGAGGCACGCCGTCTCCCTTTTATGCCCGGATATCCGGGGGCGGAGTCCGGCATGCAAATTTCATTCGCCAATTTTCATTGGCCTTTTCTAAGTAGTCGGAAGCGATTGGTTCTCAAGGACGAACCCCATCTGTCGGTTCGACACAACGTCTCGTTCCCTCCATCAGGGAACTGAGGTTACATCCGTAACAAAGACGTTTTCTGTATTCACGCTCACAGACTTGGTCCCTTTTACTGTGTTTCGATTTACGCTACCTTTGCTCTAAATCCTGTTTGGTAAAGTCACGTTACTTATGGCCATGAGATAATGTAAAGTATATAATATCATTGAGGCATTCGCGGGACGAATGCATACAAGTATTGTTATGCTTCATATTACTAATCAGAGACTGTAAAATATGTATATTTGTTCACGATTATTATACCTTTTTTCCTTTGAGCTAAACTAATTCCTTGACTGAAATTGATGTTTTAAATAACTAATTTCATGGATGTGATCTTGAAAGATCTGGTGGAGAACCATATTTGGTGAGCTTTGCTCATCAATATAATAACATTAGCTAAAACCGCTACAATAACAATGCCACAAAAAGTAAATTAACAGATTTATGTGAAACAAATTAAGGTATTAAAGATCATTTCAAACAGTAAAACAATCTTTCACTATATGTAAACTCGTGATGCGGCACAGTTGGGTGGTTTTCCCTCTCCACTTCTAACAGAGTGATGTAAATGTTCCCTTATTTCCTGACAGTTACGCCATTTACAGTGCCCTTCAAACTGAACATGTTTTCTCACTTCGGGTCGGAATCTCACTGAAATGACGCGCGTCCCAGCCATCGTGCATCAGTTTTGGAGTCCCCTGGAAATACTTGTGCTGTCGTCTGTGGCACTTTCAGCGTGTTTCTGTGTTTGTTTGTATTTTGCGAGTATTTGCAGGACATGTGTCACCAAACTAATGAAGATGCTTTCTGAATGTGCTTGTGTTTTTTCTTCTGTTGCAGCGCCGTGATACCTAGCGGCTTCCGTAATATCCCGAAACCATCGTTCAAATCGCAATTAGCATTACAAAGTTGCGTGGTAGAACATCAGTCAATTGTGCTGATATTAGGAATCACTATATTAGATGTCGTTCTGCATTGCTCTTTGTGTCCTTAAAAGGCAAAACCAAAAGGCGACGGCACTTCAAACGGCTATTAATGCAGAACGTGTGCAACATGACTCACGATACCACTGTTTAAAATAGAGCGACATCACCAGAATCTCTGAGTTCTGACCCATCAAAGTTCATCACAATGTTAAATCTGTGGGATTTTTCTCCCTCCTGATGAACATCGTACGCCCGATCGATGGCTTATGAAAGTCACGCACACCTCTCCTCAGTGAAGCACATCATTTGAGCCTCATTCATGGGTCACGAGCGGATGAGATACACCACAGAAATAAACAGAAGAAGAAGAAGCCGACAGGAGAACAATAGTGTCGCTTTACTTCACAAACACCACCGATAAATGAGTGTCTGTCATACACTAGATGTTCTTTACACACTTCTGTATCATTGTGTTTTGGTTGTGTTTAGATTGTCCGGGTGTAATGTGACTGATGAGTGTTGTGAGAGTTTGTCTTCATGTCTACAATCATCGACGTCTCTGAGAGAGCTGGACCTGAGTAACAATGATCTGAAGGATTCAGGAGTGAAGCTGATCTCTGATGCTCTCAAGACTCACAACTGTCAACTACACACACTGAGGTCAGACACTTTGCTAACATAATTCATGATGATGGAAACATGATTTCAAATGTTTTTTTATCTTTTAACACAATACAGGTCAAATAAGCACTATTAATACATTAATAATGATGTGCCAGGTTCTTTGAGGCCATAAAGCATCTGGCCCACAGCACGTCCCAATCAGGTCCAACTAAACTGTCCCTTTCGCAGGAATAAGTAGCTGGAATATAGGAATACTACATTAAAAGAACTGAGTCATAGACCTTAGAAACTAAAGCAGTAAAAGAGGTCTCAGAGTCCCACAGAGGTGTTAGTGACCCCATTCACACAGACCGCTGATCCCTGAAAATTGCCAGAGTGCCTTCTGTGTGAGCGCAAACGCATCCCAGATCGATCCGAAAAGTGATTCCGGAGAGGAGACCTAGTAACATTAATGCGATCAGTCCTGGAAAGCGCCCTGTGTGAACGAAAGGCAGAAACAATGCCATAAAAGCTGTGTACTGATAACACGCATCTATAATAAATTGTGAATAATTTGGCTATGAAAACAAATATAGTTAAGTGAGTAATTTATGTTCATTAGTTAATGAACATAAATTACAAAACTAAGAAACACTATTCATTGCTTAGCTAAATCATATATGAATGCAAGAGTCAACTTAAGCTCAGATGTGAGAATAGCGTCATCTGCTTCTAAATGCAGTTTAATCAAAACTATAAAGTCGAAAATAGCGCTTCACTAAATTTGAAACAGTGTTCCGTTATATTTTTTCATTAAGGCTGTGTAAATTTGCACCGAACAAGCCTGGGCTGCGTTTCCCCAAACCTTCTTAACCCTACGTCATTCTTAAGTTCTACCTTAAGCTGTATGGTTAATACGTGTTTCCCCAAACCTTCTTGGTTAAGTACATCTTCTGTAAGTCACACTTTCGTCAGGTTAGTCTGGACCGCTCTTATACCTTATCGCCTTTGATGGTTCATACCGCTATGCAAAAAGCTTTTCTACATCGCAGTTTCATTTCACATATAACATTTAATATAATAATTTACATTTACATTTAATTGTTACAATAACAATTACATTTTTACTTTAACTTAGTTTTAATTTTACAAATAAAATACTCTGGTTTAATACACTCAGTGTAGGCTATTGAAGTGTTTTCATGAATAAAATTGTCATACACTGATGGTTGTTAGCGGTTTTAATTACAGCCTGTTATCCCAATAAGGCACATCAGCTGGCAAATCATTTGACAGGAAAGGCGTGGTCTATATAAAGGGAATGAATGTTATGGGGAGTTTGGTCAAACTATGGCAGCGAGACAGCGGAGCCAGTTAGTGTATTTGCACAATTTCATTAGAGAACAGTCTAGTGCCCTGGCTACGTGTCAGAAGAGACAATTCTACACAAATTTAGCCTGCCACTGGAGCAAATTCTGCAGCTCTTGCATCTTATTGGCCCAACTTTGTGGATAAACTCACCGGAGCTACTCCCTCAGCCCCGAAAATCAGCTGCTGCATGGCGGCTCTTCGTTTTTATGCCGTGGGGAGTTTTCTGGAGGTGTTTGGGGATGAATATGGGCTGAGAAAGACCTCGGTGTGGCGGTGCGTTCCCTCAGTGACGACACATCCTGCTCCGTCATGCCACCGATTACGCACGTATGCCTTTCGTCAGGCACGACGTGATGGAGGCACATCAAGGCTTCCATGCCATTGCGTTTGTCCTGCGAGTGATTGGCATTCTGGATGGGACACTTATTTACGCCATAATGTGAATCAACACAGATCGTGGAGAACATTAACACACGATGGCAAACTATTATGGAGGACTAAACCTGCAAAAATTATAAATAAATGAATGTATAAATAAATAAATAAATATATAAACGAATAAATGTAATAATATGAAAATAAATAAAGGAATGAATGGTTTGATAAAACAAAATAATTCGTTTTAGCTATTATTGATCTTAGCTTTAACTTTTCTTTTCATTTTTTAAATTGATTTATTATTTTTTGTGTCCATTTTTTAAATATTTTTTTTATTATTATTATTTATTTTTAGATTATTTTATTTATCATTTCCTTTTATTTTTACATTTATTTATTTATACGTTTATTTATTTTTATATTTATTTATTATCGCATGTATTTATTTCCACTTTTATTTATTTATTCTTGAATTTATTCTTACTTTTCTGTGTCTTGTATGATAATTAGATGGGTTGGTCTTGCCTACTATTGGTTCAGCGTAGATTGAAGCGTTTGATCGATTACTCTTGACTTGTTTTGGACTAACGTCACGTCACTCACTGATCGTTTGCTTCGTGTATAACGTTAAGTAACTATGGCGGGCGCACAATTAGCTAGAGAGTTACAGCATTTAGCCAATGAAGTCGATAACCATGCATCAAATGACTATGTGTCATTCAGATTAGATGCACTTATTGATGATTTATTACAGATTGACGGCGAGATAAATGACAAAGTTCTCCCTCGGTTGTTAGCCTCTTTGCAGCACATTCAAAGTCTGTGCGAGTCAGAGGGTGCTATGGTGGCGTTACAGTTCAACTGGTGAAAATCATAAAGCACAAAATGTAATAAGGTTTAACTACACAGATGAGCTTGTAAACCGAAGTCGCAAGCTAACGCTTTGTCAAAGTGATAGTTATAAGCAGCCTTTCGGTTAGAAAAAGCGTAAAGATTTAATGTAACATGATGTAACATAATGTAAATGAATTGAGACATAGTGAACTTAAGTCACAAGTTAACACGGTAGTAATGAGCATCGTTCTTTCACTACAGGGGCCATCAAATGGAAACCATTCCTTCTAAAAAGACGTGGTTACTAAACGGTACTCGTAAACTACATTCCATAAGAGATAAATAACACAGAGGTCACAAGTTAAAACGGGCATATTCCCTTGATTCATCCAGCTGCATATTGTTGTGTGACATCTTGATATTATTGCAAAGATCCGCAGCAGCTAGCATTGCGAAATAGCTTAGTGTGATTGTTACCGTAGTGACACGCTGCCTCGCTTTATTGTATGGGTACGAATCCCGTGTCAAATCGCTTTATTTATTTTTTCACCTCGCTTCAGCCGTTACGGGCGATCATACCAATAATTTGCAATCTTAACAAGAATGTCAAAATCATGTAACAAGAAAGTCTGTGTTTATTAGACATCTTAATATCAAGTCGTCTTGTGCTTTCAGAATCGACGAATCTGCTGAGGTCGTTCATGCACCTCTTTGGCAGAGGACCTGTAACCGGAACTTGGTCACCACCTTAGCACCCCCTGACTCGCACAGATTTTGAAGAACTTTGTCATTTATCTCGCCGTCAATCTGTAATAAATCATCAATAAGCGCACCTAATCTAAATGACACACAGTCATTTGATGCATGGTTATCGACTTCATTGGCTAAATGCTGTAACTCTCTAGCTAATTGTGCGCCCGCCATAGTTACTTAACGTTATACACGAAGCAAACGATCAGTGAGTGACGTGACGTTAGTCCAAAACAAGTCAAGAGTAATCGATCAAACGCTTCAATCTACGCTGAACCAATAGTAGGCAAGACCAACCCATCTAATTATCATACAAGACACAGAAAAGTAAGAATAAATACAAGAATAAATAAATAAAAGTGGAAACATGCGATAATAAATAAATATAAAAATAAATAAACGTATAAATAAATAAATGTAAAAATAAAAGGAAATGATAAATAAAATAATCTAAAAATAAATAATAATAATAAAAAAAATATTTAAAAAATGGACACAAAAAATAATAAATCAATTTAAAAAATGAAAAGAAAAGTTAAAGCTAAGATCAATAATAGCTAAAACGAATTATTTTGTTTTATCAAACCATTCATTCCTTTATTTATTTTCATATTATTACATTTATTCGTTTATATATTTATTTATTTATACATTCATTTATTTATAATTTTTGCAGGTTTAGTCCTCCATAAACTATGAGAATATAAATGACCCTTTCAAAAACAAGCGAAGCCACACAGCCAGTTAATGTAGCTGGTTAAAGAAGACAACGTGTGGCCGTGAAGGATCGGACACTTGCAAAATTATAAATACACACACACACATTTCTTTCTTTCTTTATACTATTTCAGTGAGCCCTGATAAATGCAATTTCTACTATTTCTAAAGCGTTTCTTTATAATAAACATCGTTTTCTCAATACTTGACTTCTATAACGCAAGGTAGAGCGAACAATGGATTCTCGAGGCATCGATATCACATGGACAACACCTGCTAACGTCACACTTAAGAAGGTTTACCTGACAGGTTTAGTTCGGGAAACGCCTAGAAAAGCTATAACTTGAGTTAAGGTGGACTTTTAGAGTCCTCGTAGCGCGCTGAGAGACAACATTATGGGGAAACACAGCCCTGAACAATTAGCTTTTATTTAAGTGGTTAAGTGATGTTGAATAAAATGAAAATAATTATGCGAATAATCTCAGTTTAGCTTCATCTGACTAGAAACATATTCAATATGTATTATTATACCATGCAAAAATGACGCTTTCAAAACATTGTCTCGTGATGTTATCATGAACCTTGAGATGGAGACACAATACAGCACCCAACATAAGATTCAACAAGATTAAAAATAAGGACATAATAAGAATAAAAGTGAATAATAACATGATGAAATTAATGAATGAATATATATGATAAATGAAATGTAATAAATGCATAAAACTTAGTAAATATATAAATGAAATAAATGAAGAACCAAATGTATGTTTCTGCTGAGATCTACTGTAAGGGTGTAAAAGTGTAATCCTGTAGCTCAGATTTAAGTGCAGGTCATTTTTCTCTCTTTGTTTGACAGTCGGTGTTTTTAAGGTCTTGTTCCACCGCCTGAACTTGTCTCTTCAGCTCATTTCTGCCGCCGCTGCTAGATTTCTGAGGAAAAGAACAAAAACACACATTTCCCTCTAATAAAGCATTTTGTCCTCCCATAAGGACGGAGGATTATTTATCAAGTGAATAAACTCGACTAGAGAAGTGCGCAGTTGTGATCAAAATTCTTGATTGTGGAGTAAAGATGTTTTTAATCTCATTTAGAAACTAAACAACATTGTGTGTTGTTCAGAGTAACACAACAATTCTGCTTTGTTTAGAATGATTTTAATCGGTGAAATAGTGTGAAAACAGACAATATTGCAATGCCATCTAATGGTAGTTTCTTGTTTATTGAACTGTAGAACATCAGTCACTTTACAATTGTGCTGATATTAGGAATCACTGATATTAGATGTCGTTCTGCATTGCTCTTTGCGTCCTTAAAAGGCAAAAGGCGACGGCACTTCAAACGGCTATTAATGCAGAACGTGTGCAACTAGGGTTGTTCCGATAGATGATACTATCGTGTATCGACGATCCTCAGACCTATCGGAGATAGCTGATTCCTGACACGATAGTTAGCTGTTTGCCAATATATGTTGCAAATCAATATTACAAACGCGCATTGCGCATTTCTTCATGCAAGAGAGCTTGCAATGCACGCGGCTTAGGCTTTTCCTCGCGCCAGAGAGAGTTGCGGGCTTTCAGTTTTCAGTGCACGATAAACTTGTGATGTGCTAAAACTCAGGGTTTTCCTTGTGATGTGATAAACTCGGGGTTTTCCTCGCAGGAATTGCTATGAGCGTGAGGGTTTAAAACCACCGCACGAGTTGTTCCCGTTTGGCAATCAAGTAATAACAGCGCACGTGGGCATCAATGACGCATTTGGATGAATGATATTGACTTATAGCAATAGTTTACTTTCTCTTGTTTAAAAGGTTGTGCTGGTAAGTAACAATGTTGCCAACTGCACTGAATTTAAACTCTGATAGAATGCTAATTGCAGTCACACATGAGCATTTTCTAGACACATAAGCTTCTGTTTTTGTCCACAAATCCAGCTTGTCATAGATAAATGCGTAATTGCCCCGCCCCTTGATACTATCGTGTATCGGCGATCCACAGGCTGGCGATAGAAGGATCTGATTATATTGAATATCGCCCAACACTATGTGCTGATATTAGGAATCACTATATTAGATGTCGTTCTGCATTGCTCTTTGTGTCCTTAAAAGGCAAAACCAAAAGGCGACGGCACTTCAAACGGCTATTAATGCAGAACGTGTGCAACATGACTCACAATACTACTGTTTAAAATAGAGCGACATCACCAGAATCTCTGAGTTCTGACCCATCAAAGTTCATCACAATGTTAAATCTGTGGGATTTATCTCCCTCCTGATGAACATCGTACGCCCGATCGATGGCTTATGAAAGTCACGCACACCTCTCCTCAGTGAAGCACATCATTTGAGCCTCATTCATGGGTCACGAGCGGATGAGATACACCACAGAAATAAACAGAAGAAGAAGAAGCCGACAGGAGAACAATAGTGTCGCTTTACTTCACAAACACCACCAATCGAGATGAGTGTCTGTCATACACTAGATGTTCTTTACAAACTTCTGTATCATTGTGTTTTGGTTGTGTTTAGATTGTTCGGGTGTAATGTGACTGATGAGTGTTGTGAAAGTTTGTCTTCATGTCTACAATCATCAACGTCTCTGAGAGAGCTGGACCTGAGTAACAATGATCTGAAGGATTCAGGAGTGAAGCTGATCTCTGATGCTCTCAAGACTCACAACTGTCAGCTACACACACTGAGGTGTTTCTCTCTAGACACTGATTTCACAAGAGCATTATTCTAAGAAAAGTGAAGAGTGTGTTGACATGTTGATGTGTGTGTTTGCAGGTTATCCGGTTGTATGGTGACAGATGAAGGTTGTTGTTATTTGGCTTCAGCTCTGAGTTCAAACCCTTCACACCTGAGAGAGCTGGATCTGAGCTACAATCACCCACAACACTCAGCACTTCAGCTGCTCTCTGATAGACTCAATGATCCAAACTACACACTCAACACACTCAAGTATGACACACAACATACACACACCAGCACAATGTCACTTCATGTTTCTGTGTTTAATGTGTGTGTGTGTGTGTGTTTGTGTGTGTGTGTGTGTGTGTAGTGTGAGTCATGGAGGACAGAGAAGAATTACAGCAGGACTACACAAGTGTAAGTCTACACACACACACACCTACACCTGACACACACACACACACGAACACGCACACACAACACACACCCACGCTGCACCACCACACACACTGACACACACACACGTGACACACACACACACACACACACGCAGACACACACACACACACACACACCCACACACACACACACACACACACACACCACGCACACGCACGCACGCACCACCACGCACCACCACACACAGCACACACACACACACACACACACACACACACGCACACGCACACACACACACACACACCCACACACGCACAGGCTTTGGTTGACTATCCCCGTGGGGACAGTCCATAGGCGTAATGTTTTTATACTGTACAAACTGTATATTCTATCCCCTATCCCTAACCCTATCCCTAAACCTAAAGATCATAGAACACTTTTTGCATTTTTAGATTTAAAAAAAATATTGTTCTGTACAATTTATAAGCTTTTGTGCCCATGAGGACCTCAATTTTGGTCCCCACGGTGACACGAGTCCCCATGTGTTGTGTGTATTCAGGTTTAGGTCCCCACCGGGATATACAAACATGAACACACACACACACACATACACTCACTCACACACATACACACGCGCACGCACTCACACACACCTGAGACACACACACACTTGAGACACACACACACACACCTGAGACACACACGCACTCACACGCATACACGCGCACTAACACACATACAGTACACACGCACTCACACACATACGCACACACCTGAGACACACACACACACACACACATACACAGATTGATATAGTGATTGTTGTTTTGTTGTGTTATAAACGTCTCTTCTTGTGTTCAGATGTCTGTGATGTCACACTGGATCCAAACACAGCAAACACTGAACTCATACTGTCTGAAGAGAACAGAAAGATCACATGTGTGTTTGAGCGTCAGTCGTATCCTGATCATCCAGACAGATTTGATGTTTATTCTCAGGTGTTGTGTAGAGAGAGTCTGACTGGACGCTGTTACTGGGAGGCTGAATGGAGCGGATCATATGTTTATATATCAGTGTCATATAAAAGCATCAGCAGGAAAGGAAGGAGTCGTGACAGTGTGTTTGGACTCAATGATAAATCATGGATTCTGTGGTGCTCTGATAACACATTCACTGCACGTCACAATGATAATGTTACAGACATAGATGTCTCTTCAGGTGTGTGTAAGAGAGCAGGAGTGTATGTGGACGAGCCGGCCGGCACTCTGTCCTTCTACAGCGTCTCTGACACACACACACTCACACACTTACACACATTCTACACAACATTCACTGAGCCTCTCTGTGCTGGATTTATTGTGTATGGTTATAAGTCCTCAGTGTCTCTGTGTGACATAAACAGCCTCTATAGAGCCTCATGTTAAAAAGAAGAGAGATACACACATAACCACATGAGTTATTACACATTAATACTGTCAAATCTTTCTGTTCTGGTTGGTTTCATGTGGTCATTATGCTCTTTTTATCTCTTTCTGTGTGTGCGTGTCTGAAAATGAGCTAAGAAATCACAATAACTGTCAATAATGAGTAAATGTATAGATCATAACAGCCATTAAACTGTATTTGCATTATTTATGTTTGTTATTCAATATTTGTCACTCAGACTCTTAGTCATTACTCAACTCAACTTTATTTATATATCGCTTTTACAATTTTCATTGTTACAAAGCAGCTGTACATGAGACATGTTGACTGTAAGCAAAACAATTAAAGTTGTACCTGTAAAAACAAGAAAAGGTTGAAAACACAGAAGACAGACATACCCACATACAAAACACTCCACACACACAATATGCACACGTACTAACACACATAGACATAGACACACACACACAGTGAGAGCACACATTTAAGATAAAGGAGAGAGAAGCACAGGTCAAATATAACAGACTATAAATTCCTATATGCAATATTAATTAAGTAAAACTTTAAAATTCTAAAATCAGTAGTTTGTTTCCATCAGAGGCAAAAGTCCTTGTGTGAGTGGAGGAAGATTCTCTGTTTAGTTGTCATTAGTTGGTTGTTTCTCTGTCACTGATGTGTCAGTTCTGTAGGGTTGAAGAAACAACATGAATGTATTGCTGTCACAACCCCACTCTCTTCCCAAAGGACACAGATTGTCCTTCTAAAGATCACAGGGGTGCTGATAGAGATCAAGCACTATTGTCCCAGATGTTTGTCTATTGTGGGTCCAGTATACTGGGGGTTAAACCCAGTACTCGAGTTGTAAAAAGAAATCAGGGGGGTGGTGGATTGGATTTAACGTTTAGGGAAAGATCATTTGTGCTGATGACAGCGCATATGGTGGGAGACCAAGGGTGTACCCTTTTGATTATTGTTTAAGCACAAAGATAATTATTATATTATATTACTCTAAAACAACATGCATGATATTGATATATTACGTATCAGATACTCCTGTCATCAGTGGTGGACAGTAACGAAGTAAATTTGCCTGAGTACTGTACTTAAGTACACTTTTTGAGTATCTGTACTGTACTTGAGTATTATTTTTTCTGAGTACTTGTACTTTAACTTCACTACATTTGAAAGACAAATATCATACTTTTTACTCCACTACATTTATAAAAAGGTCCAAAAGTAGAAAATGGTTTCTATGCAGCGGGGTTTCCTGTGTGCGCAATTTATCTGGCTTGCGATCTGCCAGGACCTTTTACTGTTGCCAAGTATTTCAGTTTTTCTAAGCTCGCGGTTTTCCGGCAAGCTTTGAATGGCCATTTGGCAGATTTTTTTAACGCAAATCTGGCAACTCTGGGATCTTCCCCGCTAAACTAATGTAAACGTAGGCGCTGCTACACCGTTGATAGCGCTCTAAAAAGGCAAATAGAACAATAAAAGACGAAAAAGGCACATGTTAAAGTGTGGTGTAATCATCTGTGGGTTACGATCAGTCAAAGATCGTAGAAACATTGTCATGAAAATGATCGGCATAACGGCTAAACGGTAAATAAGCATCACATACACCTTGAGCTACGCGTGCGTGTTAACTTCTGATCTGCTGCTATATCATTTAAAGCGATTTGGAAAATGAATGATGTTTTTACTGAAGTAACTATAGTTGAAGTATTCCTGTTGAAATAAAAACAATAGAACCCTGCCCAAAATACAACATAAAATGTAATGGATTTAATGGTTATAATGGGAATTGTACTATGGATACTTGTTGTCTACTTGTATGTGATGGATTCTATTGGTGGGATGGTAAATCCTATTGGAATAAAACCCAAAACACACTACAAAGAGAAATTTAATTAAAAATCTCATTCTAATTAAAAATGCATTGTTTTTCTTCAGCAGGGATGGTATTTTCAGTAAAACCACCGTATCACAAATTTACCATTTTCTATATATAGGAACCATACTCCAATTAATAATCTTTAGTAAAACCACAGCAACTAAAAATACCATAGTTTCATTTACTAGCTATAGTTTATGTTTGTAGTTAATTATGGCAATACAAATGGTAATAATCCAACAAAACATGGTTCTACACTTAAAGGTACAGTGCGGGATGTTTTGTATGATCTATTAACAGAAATGCAATATAACATACAAAACTGTGTCTTTAGATGTGTATAAAAACCTTACGTAATGAAAAGTTATGTTTTTATTACCTTAGAATAAACCAGTTGTATCTACATAGGGAGCGGGCCTATCTACATCGAATTTGTTATGTTGCGCAGCCATGTTTTGTACAGTAAGCTCTAACGGACAAACAGCTCTACAGAGCGCGTTTCGTATATGTTGGTCTTCGTCTGTGTTTTTATGACGCAGCTTGCGTCATCACTGAGTTGAAGACGCACAAAGTATAAGTCGTAGTACGGAGAGGAGGAGGAGTAGTCGTCGTCTAGCTGAAGCAATTGATTGTTCTGTCTTAGAAGTTTTGATAAAATGGAGGACCATGCGTATTGTGCACAAGCGCCGACAGAGCGTGAATCTCCGTCGTCAAAGAAGCGCAAACGTGATGCTGCCAGACGAATTAGAGACAAACGGCGCAGAAATCCAGGATAAACATCGGTGTATCTATTACCAGATGGAAGGCACGGTTGAAAGACAAATGTTTTCAAGGCGACGCCGAAGTTGCCTGTTTTCTGCTAGACTGGTAAGATAATTCAACATTTTCAATGTTTCCACTTTTTCAATGTTTACCAAACAACTGTTTTGTTGAAACGGTAAGTTAGCATTTTATACAAATGGCCATATAACCTCCGAATAATAATGTTTTTCCGTCCCTGCGGTACGTACTCCGGTTGTTCCTGACTTTACAAAGGGGGAGACAAACGTCTACTAACTTACACCTAACTGCCTATGTCGCTGTCAGATCAAACGCTTTGAACAGCGTTGCTATTTATGATTAGCTAACTTTAGTTACTTCACTACTCTCAGCGTGTACTAGATAGCACGCAAGAAATATATCTAATTATATAATTGTATGAATTGAAAAACAGTAACTTTCGCAATAGAATACATGTTAAATGATTAATTACGTTAATATATTGCCTTACCTGCTTGTATCACTCTATCCGCTGTCTCAGTAGACGACATCCTTTTTTACTGTTGCGGCCTCTGTCGTAATTCGAAAGGGAGGGGTGGGCAAATGACTCAGAGATTCGTTGCAAAACTATAATACAAAGCTAGTGGCCGCTGATTTTCAAGAACTGCGCCTTTAATATTTACAAGAACCTTACTACTTACTGGTAAATTGCTGCTAAAACTGGTTAAGGGAATATACAAAATAAAAGAACACTGCTCATAAATACATATAGGACTAGGGGGCTAATGAGGATAATTAGGCTAAATGATCATGCAGGATTACTGTATATCTAAACTAGACATGTACAGTATGTGCTAAACATATAAAGCTCTTAAGGGAGTTGCTCACTGCAAAATTTGCCCCCACTGACTTTTGCATAGTAGGAATAAAAACTACTATGGAAAGTCAATGGGGGCAAATGTTGAAGTGAACTACTCCTTTAATACCACTGATACTGTGAGCTACTCTGTGTATTCAGTAGGGTGCTTCAGAGGCATAAGGTATACGACAATAAAACAATGCACAACTGACATAAAGGAAATTTACTTTTAATACTTGAGTACTTTTAAAAGCACGTACTTCTGTACTTTTACTTAAGTAAGAATCTGTCTTTACAACTTTTACTTGTAGTGGAGTAATATTTGACCAGTAGTATCTGTACTTTCACTCAAGAAGGAAGTTGTGTACTTCATCCACCTCTGCCTGTCATTGATCTTGACCAAGGCACCTCAGAACTGGAGTTGGTCCCCAGGCTGGCATGTTAGGGTAAATACAGAAGTCACATTTTCCCACTGGGTGCAGGTGCAACGTCATACTCATGATACCTATAAATCTACTGGGAATTCATCTGTTAAATGTTGAAACAAAACCTCACAAAACATTGTAAATGAACATGAATCCTCTCAACACTGCAAAAAAATGACTTTCTTACGTAGTCTTTTTTTCTTGTTTTCCAGTAAAAATGTCTAAACATTCTTAAATCAAGAAGCATTTTCTTGATGAGCAAACTGACCTAAGAAAATAAGTCTTGTTTTTAGTCAAAAATATGAAATTTCAGTGAATTTGTGCTTAAAACAAGCATAAAAAATCTGCCAGTGGGGTAAGAAAAATAATCTTGAATTAAGGTTTACCTTTTTCTTAGTCACTCAAGATTATTTTTCTTACCCCACTGGCAGATTTTTTTATGATTGTTACTAGTTTACTAATCTAAACTATTTTAATGGCTGAAAACGGTCTCAAAATGTACATCCTGCATTCAAACTGTGCCACAGCCTGCCTGAGTAAACAAAAATACTCCAAACATTTTTCCTCATTAAATCATTTTATGAAGAAATGAAACGAAAAATTTGTTTGAATTATTTAAAAAACCCGTGTTGTTATTATTAGCCTAAAACAAATGTGACTGTGTGTTTTTGGCTTCATCTTCACTCTCTCACTTTCTGCTGACATGACAATGACGTAGTTTAGAGCGGCTTTAATGCGCCTTCATTTACACTAAACCTGAGCCGCATCAGAGTCGCCTATGAAGGCATTATAATGCCATAAAGAAACGAGCGCAATGCTGATGCTGGCAGCGCACGGCAAATAACTTCTGCGAGAGGACAACGAATATACACGCGAGGAAACGGGATCCCGCGAGCTCGTTTGAAACCTTCGCGCCGATGGTGTCAGAATTACGCCATAGATTAAACGCGTTTATATCCGAACGCCGTTTTTGACGGCGTTTTAAACAGTATTTGCGCCGCAAAATACAGCGTCACGATTCCAAACGCCGTAAAAAACGCGCGAAAAGTCGTCCATAACGCCATATTTAACGGCGTTCCACGGCCTTTTGCGCCGCTGTCTTGCCATATGACGGCGTAAAAAACGCCGTTTTGGTTGCACAGAGCGCGCGTTATTTACAGCGTTTTGTGTGTTGTATAATGAGCCCCTCTCGCTGACTTCCGCAGCCAGTAAATTCGAACTGTTCTCACACAATCACTGATGAACTGAGCCAGACCAGAGCAATTTACCTCTGATCATTTTACAGGATTTTATTATGTGCGCAGTGTTACCTTTGCTAACATTAAACAAACCATTGCTTGCTTTCCGAAGAAGCGACTTCTTCTCTTTGGAAATGTAAAGTTACACAATGGTCAGCAGTTGTATAAAGGCCAACCAATCCCATTGTAACGTATCCTGCTTATTACATATAGCGCGTATTGCCTGCGTGAAAAGCAAAAAAGCAATCGGTTGAAATATTGTATTAGCTAATTTTCAACACCAGAAATCACTCCTGGTATAAGCGATGTCAGCCAGAGTAAAAAGTAAACTGCATTCCCTTTAAGCCAAGGCCGACCACTGTGAGTGGTAGTCTGCTGGTTAGCATGATCGACTCGCAGTCGCTGACAGCGTTAAACGCCGGTCCGAGACCCGCTTGATCCATTAGTCAGTTTTTACGTAGTTGGTCTTGTTCTGTTTATCTGTATCGCTTGGTCGTTTTTAGATTTATATTTCAGTACTTAATGCGTGGTCAGTATGAAAATAAAGTCTGGAATGAGAAATTTTTTTATAAACCTGTTAAACTTCTGGTTCCTTACGAGCACGAAATTTCTTTCTGTGTTTTGGATCACCAGTAAAATCAAATCAGAAATAGGTTGGATGTTGTGAGAGAATTCTTCTGCAGATCTGGGAGCACAAAAAACAAGACACAGAGAGGCATCAAGCTTTTGAACTCATTTATTCTAGAAACTACAAGTCTTTATATACGGTGCCAAAAGACATCTGGCAGGTTTCATATGTCCAGGGGTTCACAGAATGACCAAATAAGGTATAGCAGTTCGGACAAAGAATGTTTAGCTTAGAAGGAATCCCCTCCTCCCATGAATAGCCAGAAGGCATCCCTTCCTCCTACCCTATAGCCAGTAATGTAAAGTGAGCTTAACACTTCAC
Source organism: Triplophysa rosa (assembly GCF_024868665.1). NCBI lineage: Eukaryota > Metazoa > Chordata > Actinopteri > Cypriniformes > Nemacheilidae > Triplophysa > Triplophysa rosa. The sequence continues at coordinate 1,480,133 of NC_079899.1, read as the reverse complement.
AATTCTTGATTTTGTGGGCTTGTATTTATTTATGCGGAAATTAAATCTAACAGTTGCCCTCTTTAAGTCATTTATGACTTACCATTTAATTTTCCGCATCCATGATAAACAGTAAAAGTAAAAATGCTAAATAATAAAGAAAATTCCTAATCTAAGGACCATGTCCGGTCTGAGCAGATGTTTTACCTCTGTCCTTACATTACATCCGGATTTGTGGTCATCTTATCCCCTGGTCTTGCCTGAGCAACATGGTAACCTTTCATAATCACACTTATAGATGATTTTAATGCACGGCGAATCATAGCCATAATACAGGGCCATAAGCAAAGCAAAACTAGAATGCATGAAATAATTATAACGATTAAAATCAGCCAATGTTCGATTTTACTGAACAGGCTGGAAAAACTCAAACTCCAGTCCCATTCTTCTCCATTCCTCTCTCGGCTGGTCATCTCAGCAACTGCTCTGGTGATGTTCTTAATTCCTTGATCGATCAAATGCCCATCCGCATCATTATCTGGAACATAAGTACAACAACTATCATGTCACTTTATGGTGTAATTAGTCAGTCTCCAACACGTTTGTGGCATATGAATGTGGTGGATCGTCATGGTCTAACCATGAATCATCTTCATCTATTAATTTAATTGCTTGTGCACCGGCCAGGATCAATACCAGAAATATGACTGACATATTGGACAATTTAGACCCAAATGTGTAACAGGGGAACCTTCAGAGGTGATCGGGAAGCTATAAATGGGGCAAAATTTGCCCAGGCCCTATGTTCAGCCGACAGGTGGCCCCCTCACCCACTAAAAGAGCAAGGATCTTCTGTCTGGCGCAAGCCCTCTCACCAGTGCCCTGTTACACACTTTGGGCAGGCTTCTTAGGCCCTACAGTGTCAATTGGTGATGCGGATGTTGGCAGATGCTTCAGCCTGGATGCGTGAATCCACTGCGGTTGATGATCCGTAAGCACTCCAGTTCTCGTTACTGCGATAACTACAGCTGGGCCCAGGTATCTCGGTTCCCCCACGGCGACTGGTTTCAGACTCCGAATCAGCACCTGTTGGCCTGGAATGAAATTATGGGTGGGCTTATCTGACGGAATAGGGAGAGAAAGAGAAACATCAGCACACACAGAATTCAGTTTATCAATAAGGGAAATCACGTGGTCATCCAGGATCACCTCCATGTCTCCTAGGGAAGAAACGCCTGCGCGACCTTTGACCCAAGGGGTCGGGAAAGGTCTACCCATCAAAATCTCAAATGGTGAGTATTTTGTCGTTGAGGATGGGGTCATTCTCATTTCTGCCAATACGGCTGGTAGCACATCTGGCCATTTCCTGCTTGTTTCCATACAGGCTTTCGTGATCTTATCTTTGATTGTTCGGTGTGTTCGTTCCACCACCCCCGACGACTGCGAGTGATAGGGTATATTATAGTGACAATCTATGGCTAACGCTTTAGCCAATAGTTTGGTCACTTTCGATGTGAATGGCGTGGCGTTGTCACTTTCGATAGTCATAGGAATGCCGAAGCGTGGAATTACTTCTTTCGACAGTATTTTCACTACCGTTTTCGCATCCTCCTTCGCACATGCAAAAACTTCAGGCCATTTTGAAAACCTATCGATGATAGTTAGCATGTATTTTAGATTTCCGACCGCTGGCATATGAGAAAAATCTATCTGAAGGCACTGAAAGGGCTCTTCTGGAAACGGTAACGCGTCGTGTGGCGTTTTCCTGTGAGGGTTTGTTTTGGCACATATTAAACACGAGTCTACAATTAGTTTGACCATTTTTGCTGTATCCTGTATACAATACAGGCGATTAATCATCTGTGTAACTTTAGACGCGCTGTTGTGCGATATACGGTGGTAATGTCTTATCAATGCCACCAAAGACAGCTTTGGTAATGCGATTCGGCCGTTTTTATCTCTTATCAAACCGTTAGCATCTGGGGCGCATCCATTTTCTGCCCAATGTTTCACGTCTCCCTGTGTGGGTTGACTTTGCAAAATTTTCAAATCTATGTCAGGAACGCATGATACATGTGCAAACATCATTGTTTCTACGTCCCTACTCTGCGCTCTCTGATATGGGGAAAACTCTGCATGTTCCGCGGCCCATTTGGCCATTTCATCAGCATTTCTGTTGCCAACAGCGTCTGGTTCATCTCCTGACGCATGTCCCTTGACCTTCACTACAGCTAGTTCAGATGGCAACATTACAGCTTGTAATAGATCTCCCACCAACTCTGCATGTGATATTGGTTTGCCCTCAGATGTCTGAAAATTTCGTAAATTTTAGCCCAAGTCTGGGCGAAGTCTTGAACGACCCCGAACGCATATTTGCTATCCGTATAGACGGTGGTTCTATTGCCTTTTGTTAACTCACATGCTCTTGTTAATGCAATTATTTCTGCAGCCTGTGCTGAGTTATGGTTCAGGCGATATGCCTCCACCCTCTCACCCTCCTGTGTCACAATGGCATATCCACACAGATACACTCCATCAGACGGTCTTGAACATGAGCCATCGATATATAAGTGCTCCCCCCCATCCAGGGGCGTATCTTTCAGATCGACCCTGGCCGAAGTGGACCACTCAATATCATTCATGCAATCATGAGGTACAGTTTCAGTTATCAATGTGGATAAGACATACAGCGACTGAATTGCTGGGCTAGAAACCGAAGTGGGCTTAATGGTTAAATTTTCCATGGCTAGCAGCGTTGCTTCATAGCCAGACCTCCTTTGGGCCGTGTCTTCAAATTATGCAGAATAACACCCACCTGGTGAGTGGTGTATAAAATCAAAGGATGTGATAAAACAATTTTCTCAGCCATTCTTACCATCTCCGCCGCCGCAGCCACAGCACGAAGGCATGCAGGCATACCATTGACTATCGGGTCTAATTGTTTGGACAAATAAGAAACCGGGCGTGGTTTGCCACCATGCTCTTGGGTCAAAACGCCCATTGCAACACCCATAGCCTCCCCCACATACAAGTGAAACGTCTGGTCTTGAATAGTCTGGTAGCCCCAATGCAGGAGCGCACGTGATAGCAATCTTCAATGCATCAAAATGTTCTTCCGCTTCAGAAGTCCAGTTCAACGAGTCTCTCGGACCCATGCCATATTGAATGAGACATCGTAGGCCTTTGTCATGATACGCACAGTCAGGTATCCATGCACGGCAATAATTCACCAACCCCAAAAAACTTTGTAGCTGTATCACAGTTGCTGGAGTACGCATAGTCTTTATCAGCTGCACCCTCTCAGCTGAAATGGCCTTCAGGCCCGGTGAAATGATGTGGCCGAGGTAATGGACTTTGGGTTGCACCCACTGCAGTTTGTCATTCGAGGCTTTAAATCCAGCGGTCGCAAGCACATTGCAGACAACAATTGAGGCCTGCAAACAGTCAGCCTCAGTTTCAGCAGAGATTAAAATGTCATCAGTATACTGTAGGACACATACCGTGGACGGCAGGTCAGTTATTGTGTCTAATACACGTTTCACTGCAGCGGAGAAGACGGCTGGGCTGTCAACAAAACCTTGAGCAAGGCGTGTCCAGGTCAGCTGCTGCCCTTTAAATGTAAATGCAAACAACGGCTGAGTATCTGCATGGACGGGGATAGAGAAGAAAGCTGCACACAAATCCACCACCGTGAAGTGGGTGTGATTGTGTGGTATTGAATTTAGAATAGTTGGAACATCAGGCACAATCGGGGCCAGAGGAATTATTAATGAATTAATAGCCCTCAAGTCTTGTGTCAAACGCCAACTTGTTCCATCAGCTTTCCTGATGGGATTGATTGGTGTATTGTAAGGTGAGTGAGTGGGGACAATAACCCCTTGTTTTAAAAATTTTTCAATTACTGGTTGAATACCCTCAACCTTTTCAGGTGACAATGGGTATTGTTTCATGTACACAGGCTTCTGTGTGTTCAATTTCGCCTTGTAAGGGGGTATACCAACAAGGCCTGATTCATCTTTATACTGTGACCACAACGTCGGATTTACCTCAGCAATGTTGTGTTTAAATTGTTGTGGTTCGTCATTACACATGAAGTGTGGCATTAATTCCATAGTTTAGCAAAGAAAAATTAACAGGGCTGTCTGAAAATACAATCTCAATGGCAAGTTTATGCATGAGATCTCTGCCCAAAAGATTCAATGGTGAATTTGGAGTAATTACAAATTTGTGAAAGAAAGGCAGATGATTAAGTGCCTTTACCTCAATGGCAGGTGTCATGTGACAAATAACTTCAGTCCCTGAAACCCCAACAGAGCACATAGTACGATTTGTGATCGGCCCTTCATAAAATTTAGCAGAAATAGATGAACACGTAGCACCAGTGTCGATTAAAAATGAATAATCTACCCCATTTACTTCTAAATTTACAATGGGTAGTTCATCCGTGCGATTGCTAAAAGAAAAACAAATCATTGACTGTGCATCTGGACTGACATTGCTCTGTGGGCACCCCTAAGCATGTTTTGAATTATTTTGTTCACCCCTCTTGTTCACCCAAGACACCTGATATTGATCAGCAGAACCACTGCCATATAGTGGTGCTTGAGTTTGGTTGATCTGTTGTGCTCGAGGCAGACGTCTGATATCATGTTCCTGTTTCAGTCTACACTAGAGCTGAAGATCTTTGCCCGGACCCGACGTGACCCGACAGGTTCGGGCTTAATTTCTATCATTTTACACGGGCTCGGGCTTGCGCGGTAAATGAGCGGTCATGTGATGCGTTCCGATTAGCGCGAGAAAGATGCGAAAATGGATGCTGAGGGTTGGCTGAGGAGGTGAAACGGAGGCTTGCCTCTGGCGATTACGTTTTGGTTGCACCAGCAACTAAAGCAAAGTCTGAGGTGTGGAAAAGTTTTGACCATGTGCATAATGAGAATAATGAGCCAGTGGGATATGTGAGATGTTACGATGTTACAGAGGACTTATTTATTTCTTTGTTCCAACTTCCAAGTGGACTATAGCCGACGTTAGTCATTAATAAATTATGTTAAAACATGTATAAATGACTCATTCTTGACAAAAGCTGTGTGCGTGCGCACATTTGAATAGCCTAATGTCGGGCTGTAAACGGGTTCGGGCTTTTAAAAAGCTGTCAATCAAAATGTACTTGTCGGGCTCGGGCCGAATTCTGTCGGGCTCGGGCACTGTCGGGCCTAACTTTTAAGGCCCGATTACAGCTCTAGTCGGGAGCGCTTAATAAACGTAGAATATAGTGTAAGTTTGTTGTGGAAAAAGAGCTCTTATTCCTGACTTTCTTTATATATTAACCACGCGTTAAATGCTGAAATATAAAAAAATCCCTGTGACACAGATAAACACAACAAGACCAAGGATGTAAAAATCTGCAAATGGTCCGAGCGGGACTCGACCAGCTAAAGACGTAACATGCGACTGCGAGGAAACCGAGCTAACCTGTAGACTAACAGCAACAACTCGTTTTACTCCAAATTCTGTCATCAATTGCGCACCCGCATTTACACATTGCTTCCTGGAACATACTGCATTAGTTATATGTTTTTCTTTTCAGCTGGTTTTTCTTTCATTTCTTTCCATTTTTGTTTTCCACAAAGTTAAGCTGGATATGGATTTGAGTTGACACTATGGTCAGACGGTTTCATCGCGTGCCAGACCCCCAGTTAACTTAAGTGAACAGCGCTCTTGGAAATTGTAGCCTCCGACTTGCCGTAGAGCTTGCAAACCCAGAAGAGGAGGGGCTATGTATATTAGCTAATAAGTTTGCATTTTGAGTGACGTGTGACGTTAACTTAACGTCGATCGGCGTGCGGCGTTATTTAAACACGTGGCGGCGTATGATGTTAATTTAGCGCCAGGCGGCGCTTATTTAACGCCTGGCGACGTTAAGAAATCGGCGTTTTAATATTAATATGGCGATCAAAAGCACGCAAATTGTGAACCTGTTGGCTTTCGATAGGATATAAACGCGTTTAATCTATGGCGTAATTCTGACACCATCGGCTTGCCATAATAAACCGCCTGTCACTCGCATTCACGCGCTGGCTAGCAGCCGGATCCTCTTCGTTCTGTGTACGAATGTGACGAAATGACGCACAGACGAAAGACACCATATAAGGATCTCCGGTAAAGTCGACCCGACAGGGCAAATTACAAACCATTATTTCAAGCAAATTTTTACTCAAAAGAATTTGCGGACTGCCACTTTAAGTGACCATGCTGTCATATTCTGTGTCTGGAAAATAAAAATTCCTTGCCTTCCTCCTAAATATATTTCTATTAGACAATATAAGAAGCTTAATCCTGACCATTTTATTTATGATTTAGTTTCCATTAATTGGAATAGGCTTGAATTAATTCCCTCAGTTGATGATGCTTGGAATTTTTTTTACTCTGCAGTTTTGAATGTAATTAACATGCACCTAAATCAGTAGGAGTTAGAGGTAGTCATCTTCCCTGGATCAGTTCGCATCTAATTAAGCTCTATAAACAGAGGGATAAGGCCTGGTCCTTATATCGTAAGTCTAAACATCCAGATGATTGGGAATTGTATAGACATCTTAGCACATCTGTAAAACCAAGACAAGGAACGCTAAATCCAGTTATTATAAAGATTGCTTCTCACAGGATTTTCGTAACCCTAGACAGTTTTGGAAACATTTAAATAACGTTTTAAATAAGACAAATAAATCCTCTACAAATGAGCTGTTAATTAATAATGAGCATATTTCTGATCCTTTACAGATATCTTATGCCTTCAACAAGCATTTCACAAGTATTTGTGCTCATTCTACCGTTAATTTTTCTGACACCTATTTACCTAGCCATTGTTTTAATCGGTCATTTTCCTTCAGTAAAATATTTCCCTCCTATGTTTTCGATGCAATTAATGAGTTAAAAGAGCATACTTCGCCTGGCCCGGATGATTTGGAAGTCAAATCCGTTAAACTTGCTTCTCACATTTTAATGTATCCTCTTGCTGTTCTCTTTAATTTATCTCTGTCTACTCATTCATTACCTCCCATATGGAAATGTGCTGAGGTTATCCCCCTCTTTAAAAGTGGTGATCCATCTGATCCGAACAACTACCATCCAATCTCTATTATTTGTACTGTTGCGAAGGTTTTTGAAAAACTTATTTTTAATCAAATATCCACATATATTAATCAGTTTAATATTTTATCTTCATCTCAGTCTGGTTTTCGACCTAACTTTTCTACTACCATGGCTCTAATGGAATTTACTAATGATTTGTTTACTTCCTTTGATAAACGCCAATGTACTGGTACAATCTTCATTGATCTCTCTAAAGCATTTGATAGGTCAATCATTACCTTCTGCTTGATAAATTACATTCTATAGGTTTTGATAGAAACTCTCTTCTTTGGTTTCATTCTTGTCTTCATAATAGGCGTCAATATGTCACCTTTCAGGGCTCAAGTTCTGATTGTCTGGTTGTGGATAAAGGTGTTCCTCAAGGATCTACTCTTGGTCCTCTGCTTTTTTATTAATGACCTTCCTAAAACTTGCTTATATTCTTCTATTCAGCTTTATGCCGACGATACTGTTATTTACTTTTCGCACCTTGATATGTCATTTATTCAGTCAGATTTTAATTCATTACAGGACTGGTTCCATAAAAACAAACTTATCCTTAATGAAAAGAAATCTTGCAGTATGTTATTTTCTAATAGATGTTACCATTTACATTCTTCTGATTTTGACATTCGTTTAATTGATGGGTCACATTTGAAAAAAGTTAATATATTTAAATACCTTGGCCTCTGGCTTGACCCTGAATTGTCCTTTAAGCCTCATATTGATTTTTTAATTAAAAAACCATATGCTTGCCTAAGTTATCTTTATAGTTCAATCAATTGCATTTCATTTCAAGTCAGAAAAAGATTAAGTTCTCAATTAATTCTGCCTATTATTGATTATGCAGACATTATATACCAAAACACTTCAATTACAAATTTAAAACCCTTTTAGATGCCCATACAGAACTCATCATTGTGCTCTGTACGAAACCCTTGGCTGGCTTCAACCAAAATCCCGAAGGCAGTATCATTGGCTTCAGTTTCTTTTTAAATGCGTTTATTTTAACTATCCTTATTATTTAAAACAGTTTTTGGTCTTATTTACTTCCTCTTATCCCCTACGACACATGCAGTATCCTTTTTTTCTGGTTCCGAGAATTTCCACAGCAATGGGTCACAGGTCATTCCAATATAAATCTCCATTCGACTGGAATAATCTCCCCTCTTCTCTTAAATCATTTACTTCTTTTGGTTCTTTTAAATCCAACTTATTTTCTCATCTGAAAACAACGTGTTTTTAATTAATGTCTCTGTATTTTATTTTTATTTTTATAGTTGCTCTTGTATGTTGGTGTGGTGACTGTATGGGTAAGGTGTGGTGAGTGAGCTGGCTTTTTTGTTTTGTTTTGTTGTATTCTGTATGTGCCTTTGGGACCACCTTGAAAATGAGATGTTACATCTCAAGGGGCTACCCGTTCAATAAATTTCAAAGTGTCATTCAAAATTACTATGAACTAAAACTATGAATAAACGAAAACTGTTGGATTATTATATATGGAGCGATTTTAGTCTCATTAATTATTCATGTGTAAAACAAGATACACACATGCGTAAACAGTTTCACATGAACAAAACCTAATTTACGTGCACAAAGTATAAATATACATTTACAAAAAGCAATTCACGTGCGTAAAACAAAACTATTTTCTCATAAAGTACGTTTCGCAAACATACGACTGTGCTCAAATATTTCGAAAATTTAAAATGTACACGTTTATCGTGTTATGTGAATGTGCAAATCGTCACTCACGTGTGAATCGGCTTGGATGTGTGTGTGTGTGTGTGTGCGTGTGTGTGTGTGTGTGTGTGTGTGTGTGTGTTTTGAGACTGTCCTGGCAGCGCAACCCCTCCCACGTGCGTTGTCGTACTCTTTAGCCAAACAGATTCAACCTTACCATTCAACCAATCATAATCATGGAGAGCACAGAACTCAAGGAGCTCTAATGTTAGCACTAAAGGCTCGTTTGTACAGTTTCGCTAATCTACTCTCTGAGCTGTGATGCTGTATTAAAACATAATACAGCCACGCAATAAATCTGTTTTTATTAATTTATTTTGTAGGAGAAAAGTATGAAATAGTGAGTGAACATGACCACTAAAAACTACACAACCAGCAGTCACTTCCACTGAACTGCTAAAATCCGTATGGGTAACAAACTGTGAAACTGTGTTCCCCCGTCTGGGGAACATATCTGATGAGATATGTTCATGTTTGTATGTCCATACAATGTATGTTTTAAATGAACAAGGACAATAAATAACTAGTTCTTGGAAACATTGTTTTGTATGGGCGCTTAGATTTGTAGCTGCGCAAAAGGTGCGCAGAGCCGTTTTCCCTGAGTCCTGTTCTCTCCGCGTTTATGATTGGTTGAATGGTAAGGTTGAATCTGATTGGCTAAAGAGTACGACAACGCACGTGGGAGGGGTTGCGCTGCCAGGATATGGGATTCCTTTTGTGCCAATAAGAATGAACGCAAACTTTTAAAAAACGAACAAAAATATACAATGAGAAAGAAAATAAACACTTTGATAATGAAAACAATAAACTCAATTGCAAGAAAGTGACATGATTTTCAAATAAACTGCTATTTTTCTTTAACAATTTTCTAAGTTTCGTTTTTGCAAATAATAGTTTTGAATTCGCTGCTAGATTTTTCATTTGCGCTTTCCGAGTTTTCGTTTACGCTTCTCAATTTTTCGTTCGCCTTTCTGGCATAAATCTCACGTGTAGGCAGGACTTATGGCCGCTTTACGCTGATTGGCTAGTGAGTTTTTGATTGACAGCTCCCTGACAAGGAAGTCGATACTGAAGACAGTACAGTGCAACGAATCTTAGAGAACGATCTGCATGCTGTTATCTTTATTGTTTGTACCTAAAACTACTTTCTTATTTAGTTAGTATATTAGTAATTGGTATTTGAAGTTGGTAAATCATGCGCGGTGTGGATCCATGCGTCCTCCTCATCCTCAGGTAAATGAATGTAATTCAGATAATAAAGAAAATCGCTAAATGTTGTATTCCTGTACAGTAGCAATTCTGTCTTTACTTAGCTCGTTCATTGAGTGCTTTATACTTTCTGTCAGGTATTATTTTATGGACTGTAAAATTATTTTCTTAAAAAGGAACGAACAACTTGCATTATAACATCCAATAAAGGCATGTTACAGATTATTGGGTTGTGAGAAATTAACGTGCTAAATGAAAACATTGCTGCATAGTTACTGTACAGAGATTAAAACTTTTAGCGATTTTATTATCTCGGTTACATAAATGTACCTGAGGGTGACTTGTGTCCAGCTGAGGAGGAGGATGACGATGACGCTCTTGCAAACAGTCTCCTTTTAAAGAATTAAGTCCACTTATAAGTCAAGTACTGTATCTTTCTTTTTAAACTCATGGTGAATGTACAGTATTATACCCCTTTCTTTACATTCACAGAAAGTACACCTCATAAAACACTACCAATACATTCAAATGACATTTATGTTTTTTAAACGCTACAACAAAACACATTCATAAGCTGACACAATTAGAGGCCTTTAGAATGTTTTATTAATTTAGTCTGCCTCTTGCAAACATCAATTTCATTATGTATTTACACACCTACATAAAACAGGTTAAGGAAAAGCAGAAGAGAGACTTCTTTAACTATAAACAAACATTTAAAGATAGAAACAATACATAAAATGCCACCACGATTATAATGTATAAATTAGAAATATGAACTTGAAGCATAACACTCTATGTCCTCAAAACTCACTAGGCATCTCGTTTTCCTGATATCATTGTAATTATAAATTATAGACTGCTGTCTTGACGGCCTCTAAACCCATGTAGTTGTAAAACCTGCATGTGAATATGGCTAACGTTATCTATCCTGTCTTTACTCGATGTTGGCTTGTTGTTATGGCGTGATAGAGCCTGGAAGCGTGTCCTACTTTTAAGTGCGTGAAAGTTGGCAACCCTGCTAATATACTAACAAAATAAGAAAGTAATTTAAGTACAAACACTAAAACAATACTATACAGAAAACCGCAAGCAGATTGCTCTCTAATCCGCTGCACTGTCTTCAGTTTCGACTTCCTGGTCAGGGAGCTGTCAATCCAAATCTCACTAACCAATGAGAGTAAAGTGGCCTTAAGTCCCGCCCACACGTGAGATTTGTGCCAGAAAGGCGAATGAAAAATTGAGAAGCGTAAACGAAAACTCGGAAAGCGCAAATGAAAAATCTAGCAGCGAATTCAAAACTATTATTTGCAAAAACGAAACTTAGAAAATTGTTAAGAAAAAATGTAGTTTATTTGAAAATCATGTCACATTCTTGCAATTGAGTTTATTGTTTTCATTATCAAAGTGTTTTTTTTTCTTTCTCATTGTATATTTTTGTTCGTTTTTTAAAAGTCTGCGTTCATTTTTATTGGCACAAAAGGAATCCCATACCAGGACAGTCTCAAAACACACACACACACATCCAAGCCGATTCACACGTGAGTGACGATTTGCACATTCACATAACACGATAAACGTGTACATTTTACATTTTCGAAATATTTGCGCACAGTCGTATGTTTGCGAAACGTACTTTATGAGAAAATAGTTTTGTTTTACGCACGTGAATTGCTTTTTGTAAATGTATATTTATACTTTGTGCACGTAAATTAGGTTTTGTTCATGTGAAACTGTTTACGCATGTGTGTATCTTGTTTTACGCGTGAATAATTAATGAGACTAAAATCGCTCCATAATTATAGGCTACGCTGCAAAATGATTGAAGAAAAAACCCCATTTCTGTTCACGTCTCTCCTCCAAACTCCGACCACAAAAGCTGACTGTCACTGTTCTCTCAGAACGTGCACACGCGGCCGGGATGCACTGAACTTACTTTGATAAGTTATTTAGTACAGTTTGCTGGACAAATATGAAAAAATTATGCAACATTTAATACCTTGGAAAATGGCATTTAATTTAATGAATGCCTTAATTTTCTCTAAATTTATTTATCAACTTTTAATACTTTATAAGACCCCGCGGACACCCTGGCTAAGCTTTGTGTATGTGAAAATAACAAATAAAATATTCTTATAACAAGTATTTAGCTGATGTTCTTTGTCTTCATTTGTGTCTTCTCTGTTAACAACCAGGTAACATTTGAAGTGATATAAAGCCATCACCACACACACATTCGAAACTTGAAACTGAACATTTTATTATGTTAATGGTAATAGATGTCATAAGTGTACATGTTGTAACATAAAAACATTTTGTATGCATATTTACATTGTATATTTACGAAAGTAACAAGCTACATCTGTATAGAGAAAATACAACTGTGACATGAGTTACTGAACTATAAATACTACATCATATATTTAGTCTTTTCAAAGCATGACAGAAATATAACCTCCACATACTGTAGATAGAAAGCAACAGAAGGATTAATGTGGGATGTCAGGCACTTTATCAGGGATGAAGAATGATGAAAGTCAAGCGGAAAACCACCGATACACAACATCACCAGTGCAAGCAAAGCATCACAAACTCATCTCAGAACCTAGAAAAAGTCAAGAATGTACATGAAGAGAAAGAAAAGCACAGCAGCACGTGACAGTCACACACAAGAAAAGAGATGTTGCATACGAGGCTTTACCATCACCGTCAAACAAACCAGATGAAATCCACACAAAACACCACAGAACCTGTAGTCGGAGTCGAATGACATTTGAGAACGATACCACGTTTTATTTAACAGTCATACATAGCTAAATTATATTCTTGTGACGTAAAATGAGTGATTGTTTCCAGCAGCTTCGCAACTGGACCTTCGTCTTTCATCTGTCCGCCGTACAAAACTAGAGAGAACCTCTATGAACACGTCAATCGTCGTCGTCCACCGCTTTTCAAGAATATTCAAAGCTGATCTATGTACATAACACGATATACATCAGCAGCAGACAAACACATCTGTACCGTCCAATGAAATCACTGCTTGAACATAGTGTTAGATATGCGTGTTGTGTAGAGGTTCATGGGAATATTTGCATAGAAAGTCAAATCTGATGATGTCTGTCGTAGCATCAGTTCGGCACAAACAAATTCACGTTTCAAATGACATTTGAGCCCGTTATTTCATTACACGTCAAAAGAAGATTAACATTCAATTAGAAATGGAAAACAAACATAATAGGAAGGTTTATATTAGACTGTCAAGAATCGTCTCCATGAAGATCAAGAGCCAGTTCATTCTGACTGTAAGTGCTTCTTAAATTCATGACTTCAAGAAAATGATCCAATTCTTAAAGATAAAAGCATTAACATGAACCTGCACTGTAAATAAAAGAGATGAAAACATGTCAAACTGTATATACAGTACACAACCGCTGTCGCTTTATTACGGTCACTGGCCAGAACATTAAGTCACGTGAACACATGAACAGAAGCGTTTTAATTCATGGAAAATAACATCTAGTGCTGTCTTTGTTGTCATATCTACAGTGGAAGGAAAAGGGCACGTGGATCACTGCAACGTCACAAGAAAACTAAAATCCCTTTAAACATACACAACTTCATTGTTATGCACAATTGTTATGAATATTACGATATAATCTCTGTACAAAAGATTTCGTCACACGCTGTGGCTTGAAGGTTCAAGCGATCTCTCCGTTCGCTGAAGGAGCCTCCTCCTGTTGAGCCCCCTGACGCAGCTGAACCCGGCGGTCGGCCGCGTCAATCAAAGCTCCCGCGGCGAGGGTCGCCTCACCCGTCTCGGGCGAATGAAAAAACAAACCGTCGGCGAGGTCCGGGCTCACCCCGCGGCCTTGTGTTTGCCCCCGCAGCAGCGACACGCCTCTCCGCAGCGGTGGCAGGCGCGCAGCGGCGGGTAACAGCACATGCAGGGCGCCACGAGAGACAGTCCCAGCAGTGCCAGCCAGCGCACGCAGAACTGCTCCTCGCTGGTGTCGCAGGAGCACGGGTCCGAGAAATCTCCCTCCGAGTCGGACATGCAGTGGTACAGCATGCTCTCGGCACACAGCATGCAGCTCACCTTGTAGATGCACTGCTTGATGGGGTCGGGGGCGTCCTGACACTCGCCCCGCCGGTTGTCCTCGTGGTTGAACATCTCGCGGCAGTAAACGCAGCGGGAGCGCTCGCCGTCCTCGCGCCGCCGGCGGGACGCCTTCGACTTCAGCAGAGGGGACGGCTGCTGGGTCTTAACGGAGTCTTTGCCGTGACACCCCGGGCCCTCGGGATACAAGAACTCGCACTTCCTCCCATCTGGCTTGGAGAAGGTGGAGATGAAGTCCGGTTCCTCGCGCTCCGCGTCTCGTTTCCAAAAGACGGGGTGTCGGTAGTCCTCGTAGCCTCGGATGAGAACGTCTCTGCGGGGGTTGATGCGAACGATCTCCTCGTCGTCCATCTGAAAGCTGACGTGACGTGCGGTGTTGAAGGAAACCTGCCGGCGTGAAGAGAAAATCCATTTTTCACTAAAAGATTTGACAATAAATCACAAAATCTGTATTAAAAACAAACGTGGTTTGTCACTGTGATTCATCAAACCTTAACACAATCAATTCACATCAATTTCCAGAATCCGTGTGATGATTCATGATGCCAGTCTTAGTCAGTATGACTTCACATGAAGGATTTGGAGTGTGATGACGCACCTGTGGTGGCAGAAAGTGATGGTTGAGATCATCATCAAAGGGCGGCGCTCGAACATAAGAACCACGGAAGGGCTCGCTGGACACGATTCCTCGAGGAGAGAAGATCTCTCTCACCGGAGTCTCCCGCTTCACCTGTCACCACAACAACACATGGAAACAACATGAGAAGAAGTGGAATTATATTACACAGTATTAGATTTGATACGCATTTAAAATAAACCAGTGAAGAGAACGGGATTCAAGTGTAAAAGATTTTGCTGAATAAAAAAGATTCTCAAACATCAGGCATCAGAAAACCAATTATTTATTCTCAAGGGAAACTCTGAAAATACCAGCAGGTGGAGCTATCAGCACATCGAACAAACGACCGAACGAGTGCGAGAGGAGGATGTGTGTTAAACATGTCTGTGAAATGAGACGTCCGGCTGCGTCTGCACAGATCGTGTGATGCTTGTGATGTCACAGTGCAGGACTCGCACCTCTGCTGAAGACTCACGAGACAGGACGTGTGCGCGCGAGACGACTCGTGAGTGTCAAGAGGTTCACAGACGCACCGAGACATCACAAGTATCAGAAAGAGGAAATATCAGGATTCAGTTCCACTGAAGAATGCGTGTTTGTGTGTGTAGTCACATGACTGAAACGCACACACGAGTATCTCTGCCTGCGGTGTGTAATGATGACAGATCCTCCTGCAGGAACTCAAAGATGTTCTCTGTCTCTCCACCTTCATTCTGAACACACGTGTGTGAATCAGACAGACAGACAGAGCATTGGGAGTCACACGGACACTTCAGTCTGTCGCTGCAGCGGTCACGTGACGACAGCTGAATTCCCATCATGCCCTGCAGCACGGCTGGAGACCGGCATCATTTCACAAAGACTCACAGGAAGTCACCTCCGTCGATGCTGATGCCAACACAACCTGACGTGTTTCTTCTTCATTAACGACACGTGGCCTCACTTCATGCCTCACGCTGGAGCTGGCGCTCTCCATCACCGTGGCAACACATTCCCTCCCGCTGCCTAGCAACAGGCGTGTGATTGGGTCTGCGGCAGCATTGATCGAGCATTAAAGCTCCAGTGGAAGAGACATTTTTAGCCCCGTTCGCATGAGAATGAATGAAATTCTGCCGTCACATGAGTGGAAGCTGAAGTCACGCACACACTCGCTCGCTCACCTGTGCTGATGATGGATCTTCAGGAACATCTGCATCACTGAACTGCTGACACCCTGCACACACATGAAACAAACATTCCTATTTAATAAGCACAATTTCACTCAATCACACAAGAACCCGGTGACGATCACATGAGAACGTCACTCGCCGTTTCTGGTGAAGCTGATCTTCTTCATACACAATGACCTCAAAGCTACTTCAAGAGCACTCAAATGTGTTTTTACAGTCTAAGAATTACACAAGTGTGAAACACCTAAATAGGAACAAAGTAGTGTACTTGAAGTGCCAAAATAATACATCAATATATAAAAATGTATGTATGATGTTTAGTTCACTTAAAGAAAACTTGGAGTATCTGGTGCATCACTGTGAGAGTAGACTTCAAAGTGTACTTTCATCAACTAAACAAATGTGCTACAAGTACTAAACTAGTAGACCGTCAGAACACCTTTAAGTGAAAAATGGAGGTCTCGCTGGTCACGCTCGTCGAGATTATTTTTGCGTTAGTTTTTGTGCAGACAGACAGTTATCCGAGAGAAAACGGTGTGTTGTTGATGTTGTTTGGAGGGTTTCACATCACATCACACATCCAGCAGCTGCAGGCCGCACTCGCCGTGTGCACCATGTGCTCGGTTGCCATAGAAACGGGTCTGCACACCGAACGGACACAGTGCGGTTTGAAGCGATGCATGAGGAATACAGAAGACGCAGCAACGGTTACACAACAGCCACTGGAAAATTCCACTCCAAACAAACTGGGAAGAACACGTCTGAAAATGTGCGGTACATCGATGACATCAAACACAAGAGTCAACACAATAATGATAAAAAAGAATACCCAGATAAGAAAATTCTCTCGTTTACTCACCAGATATTTAGGACTTCATTTCTTCAGTTGAACACAAATAAATAACTCATTAACAACATCTAGAAACCAGCATACAGATACCTAGCAACCAGATAGAACACCCTAGTAACCAGACCAAACTGGACAAATCATGCTAGCATCATGCTAAAACATGTTAGCATCATTGAGTTTTGCCACCCCTACTGAAAGCCCCCGTTAAAACACCTTAGACTGGTTGGCTGGTTTAAACTGGTCTCCAGTCTGAAGCAGCTTGGCTGGTTTTCGAGGGGTTTTGGCCACTTTTTAGCAGGTCAATGTGGACCCCAACAGCTAAACCAGCTCACACCCCAACTTTAACCAGCTAAACACCCGCTTGATCAGCCTGGGAAACAAAAACCTTCTACAACCATCCTGCTTCACCAGCTTAACCCAGGCTGGGAGATCAGCTTAAACCAGATCTAGCGTTCAGTTGTTTTTCTTCAGTAAGTGTCTAAGTTTAATATTAAAACGCTGTCGTGTTATCTCCTTGTGTGGCGCTCAATAAAAAGCACAAAATTCATCATTCAAGTCATTCAGATGATGAGATATGAAACCATGTGTTTGTGAGAGAAAAACATTCATATTTCAGTTTAATTGGTATAAACGAAGAAACGCATAAGCACTAAATTCAAATATCGACAGCCTTTTAAATTTGATCCTTGCACGTCTCATGATGAGAAACGTGACAGACAGCCACCAATGAGATCAGAAGCTCTTGCCGTGTGAAGCCAGATTTGACGTGCACAAACGCACAACAGCATTGTAACGTGTACATCTCAGATATCACGATGAGAGGACTTTCACGCATCATCTGATTGAGTTTGACCAATCTCACCTTCAGGTTATTATCTGTAACACTGCTTCAGTACAACAAGTATAAAACAAAAATGATCGGATTATTATAGTGACCGGAGGTGCTGTTAGCTCATGAGTTGTTTCTTATCGGGCAAACGTTCAGCTAAATGGCCAGATTTGATACGACTGCATGTTTGTATATAAGAGACCATACAGTGTCTGGTTTTCAAGAAAGATCACTGCGGTGGTTATTCTCATTTCCTCCTCTGACCACAGCCAAACTGAGAACACTTCTGCATTCATACACGAACATCAGACGCTCAATGAATCAACACACTCAAGTGACTTGACCCTGATAGCACACATACATCGGGCAGACGTCCATTTGATGTCCGCATTGACATCTGCAAGACGTTTTTTTTCATTGTTTGCTCATCTGCAAATTGCAATACGTCTCTGAGGCGTCTGCTGCCAGATGTCATATAAGATATAACAGCTTTCCTGTAGCTCAGTGGTGAGAGCATTAGCAACACCAAGGTCGTGGGTTGGATCCCAGGGGATTGCACATGTACTTAGAAGCAAATGTGTAGTATAATGCAATGTAAGTGGCTTGCGTCTACCAAATGCATAAATGTAAGATGATTATGATTTAAAATGGATGTAAAACTGCTCTAAGATGTTTTCCAGATCTTTAGCAGACATCTTACAGACGTACCTGTGCTATCTGGGGAGTGCTCATTTTGGCTCTTATCAAACTACCAAACGGTTTTGGCTTCTGCAGCTACAATATGTTGGCCGCTGAACCGTCGTCATCCTCACCTTGTTTAATGTCCTCCGTGGCCCGTCGTATCCCCCTGTCGAAGGCTCTGGCGTCGGCCGGGCTCTGGAAGGTCAAGCCAAACTTCTTGTCGTCAATCCTCCAGTGATGGAAGATGGGGTTGACTTTATTATACTGCAAATCCCTGCTGATGATGCACTCCAGAACAACCTGGACATCCCATGAAGAGCTCTATTAGAAACTCATAATACACCTCATGAACGTCGGACTGCAGAAGCAAAGTATTTGGGCTTTTAAAGACCTGTAACATGTGCACACCTGCTGTTCAGCTCTTTCATTTAAACCGGCTGCACAATGACGTTTTTACACTTTACGTGAACCATTCATCAATGTATAATACAGATGAGAGTGTGTGTGTGTGCTTGTTTTCTGTGTTTTACACACACCTGCATCTCTTGTCTACAGTAAAAGCAAGCATAACACTTTCTCTCCGCTCACCGATGAGCTCATCGTGCGTCATACAGCGGGAATCTATTTAAAGCAGTCTGGAGGCGCGCCAAACCACTACTTCCTGCGAGCGTGTTTGGCGATGATGTCATCCAGCGCCCATCAAAGACCCCCTCCCCCCGTGATGCGATCATTACCGATTTGTCTTTGAGTCTCTCTCCGTGGATGAGGAAGTGCGGCTCAGCGTCCGGTCGGCTCAGTCTGTGCACGGTGACGCAGCTGAGACCCCCGCCGGCCAGAGGAAGCCACCCGCCGCTGGAGTCGTCTCTGGTCATCACCACAGCTCTGACACGCGCGTAACTCTCACTGCACACGGGACAAACACCACAACAGAGTTAACACCACCTTCATTCTGATGCTTACATTCACAAATCAACATTCTGTCATCCTTTATCATTTCAAACCTGAGTTTCTTTCTTCTTCAGAACACGATAAAAGATATTTTGAAGAATGTTGATAATCAAACAACACTGAACTAGGGCTGAAACGATTCCTCGAGTAACTCGAGTTATTCGAATACAAAAAATCATCGAGGCAATTTTTGTTGCCTCGAAGCCTCGTTTAATCCATTTAACTACAGTACACACGGAGCACTGCGTTTCCCCACGGACCCTTATTACTGACGCACAGCCCGCTAAACTCTATTCATGTTACAGGGCTCTCAAGTCTCATGCAAATGCATTCACCGTGCGACACACGCGTTTTAGTCTGTTCACACGCTCACACGTATTTCTCATGCTGATAAATAACTGATAGCTTATAGGGCTGTGACGGTTGCCGTAACAACCGCACCACCGCGATGGTAAAGTGCCATGACTGTGGCAAACTGCCACCGGCGGTAGTGCACGTCACTCTGACAAATATAGGTGTAATAAATATGAGAGTTGCGATAACGATTGCTAGTTGTAGCCTTTCAGTTGTGAATAGTTTTATTTAAAAGATTTTAAATTAACAGAAATTATTGGCATACGTTTCCGTTGGTGCGTTCGAGCGCAGGCCTGCACGGCAAAACCCAGGTTATTCTGCTGGTTTTGTAATGGATCTTATTGTGAAATGAACAGATACGTAAAATAAACACTGGCTATGACCCGCTTGCTTAGTGTCGGAGCGCGCGCAGGTTTTGCCGCGGTTGCGGAGAGACATCTCTTCATTTGCGCTCCTGTGCACATCTTCTGAACGCGCATTTAGTGCAGCTGTACACATTTTAATCTGGACAATGTCAACAAGTAAGTTTCACATCAACGACGAGTCGGAAAAAGTAAAGTTTTTATAGCAATCTGAATAGGAAAGCCAATGTAGGTTTAAACAGTTTGTTTCAAATGGAATTGTTAAGGACTGTAAGGATTAATACGCCACTGACTGAAGTTACTGCAACAAGAGCTTTTTTATTTAGTATTTAGCTTTCTTATATCATTTAAGTTTTCATTATTTACTGATGTTTATTTAAATGTTTTATATGCTGTAGTTTGCCGTTTCACTGATGGATTTGCGCGTTAAACATTGACGGATGTTTCATCCTCATTTATTTCAGATATCATATTTCAATTATTTAACAATTTCAAGTATTTAAATAAGGTCTATATTTCTCTTCCACTCGTCATGTGGTTGCTACACGCAAATATAATAATATAAATATTATTTATATAAATAATATATATTTCTCAACCACCGCACCATCTATTACCACCGTGGTGGTAAAAAGAACTGCCACCGTCACAGCCCTAATAGCTTATTGAAATGGTGAACTGATATTTTACTTAGTTTTAGTCTATTTTACGAGTGACACTTGTTTTCCGGCTGCATTGAGTCCATCAAACTAGATGCGGACTAGTGGACACCGAATCCTGTTATTTACACATGTCATCTGTCTGTTCTGCGTGTCTGAGTGAATGAACTGCACAGTTTAACGTGCTACACTCGTGATGCTCATTAATTTGTCTGCGTCTGCGCTGAATGAGGACATGAACTTCACCTCCAGAGTTGCGCTGAGAGTTTATTTCACAAACATGTTATTGTTTGAGTGAAGAAACAGACATACTAAAAAATAAGCATCTGACAACCTGCAAAAATAAAAGTCATAGGCTATTGTTTGAAATTATTATTTCTATTTTTATTCATGTTTCTTATTTATATATTTGTATTATGTTGCATTTTGAATTTAATATGGCAATGGAATGTACTAAATGGGTTTAGTTTTCACAGATATTAATGTATGCAATTTCAGCAATAAAAACTAATTGTTCTAAAAAGGAAACAAATTAGTTGTTTTACTCATTTTAAGAGACCTGTCTTATTTTCTCTTGTATATTTAGTATTGCTTTTTAATAAAGAAAAAGTACTTATTATCCGAATACCCGATTAATCGATGGAAAAATCAGTAGAATACTCGATTAGTAAAAGAATCGATAGCTGCAGCCCTACACTGAACCCCACCGACTTCCCCTGTACGAACACAAAACCGCTGAGACATTTCTCAAAATATCTTCTGTGGAGATCCACTGATTAAGCTAAAGATGCACACAAGCTTTGCACCAGCAGGGTCTCCTGACATCACGCGTGCCCTCCACACATCACTTGGGTACATGTGAAACTCTTCATGAGCGCTTCATCACGAGTAGAGACTCCCATACTAATCTCACAATATCCTTTTTCACCACAGATCTGACCCTTTAATACTTCCCAAATGCTGCACATTTCTTCGTAAAATAAAAATATCTTTTATGTCAAATAACAAACCTAAATTACAAATCAAGCAAAACATGAATAACAGAAACGTCTCTTTAATGTAAACAAACTAAGAATGTGTCTGTGCTTTTCCTAACTTGGGTATGAGGATTTAAGAAATATCACCATATCCAGGTTTACAGTAAACACGCGGCCGGCCCTGCTGTACGGCCATTCATTTATCATCTCATCTATCATATTATGATCCATTTCAACCGGCTCACGGTGAATCATTACACGCCTGATCACGAGACCTGCCAATAACACGCGACTTCATGTCTGTTCCTGAAACACTGTGAGGAAGTGAGCAGATCAGGAGAAAAACCTCCGAACTGCCTCCAAACAGAACTGTGCACAGATGAGATGTTTGGATCAGAGCACACTGGCCCGTTTCAGAACGCAGGTTTAGTGAACTCGGAGTATATTAACCCTGAATGAGGGAAACTCTGGGTTTTCTGTTTCAGAATGTGAGGTACGTCAAACCCGAGAAGCGGGGTAACTCAAGCCCGTTTCTAAAAGAGAGGTCACTTATACTCCGAGTCAGTAACCATAGTAACTTACATAGAAACGACCCAGAGTTTCTTTCCATCTCCTTCCCCCTTTAAAGCGCATTTATTTTTCGATCACGCTGAGACCAAATGTGACTAAAATGTCATGTGCTTTTATTGAGGAAGATGACGAGACTGCATGAATTCATAGGGACGGAGGGGAGGGGTTCATTTCAGGACCCGAGCGGATTATCATTTATATCACTATCACAAACTTGTCTCACAAGTGGTAGTTTGAAATGGAGGACGAGAAATGACTTATAGGTGTAAATAAAGAAGTTAATAAATACACACATGAATGAAGAAATGAACCGATTCAAACAATGAATGTAGAAGTGCATCCAGTCCTTCTCAAACCTGCTCTGAGCAGAACTCGAACCAGCGTGAGTTTGACTCGGACACTTTAAAAAGTCAATCACTTGACTTCTGACACTCGTCACTACAGCAATAAATGAGGAAATCATTGTAATTTTAATAAATAAAACAATGAGTCATTTACTTCTGTCTTTTTGCTTTCTTTTAATCAATCATTCATTCATTTATTTATTCAATTATATCATGTCATTTTTCAAACCTTCTTTTTTCTATATGACACCGGGGATGTGTAGACACATTAGTAAAGATGTGGTCTGCAGAGCTGTGAGGGAAGTGTGCCTCGCTCTCAAACTCTTTCTGCAGCCATGTTGCTTTTTTTGGTGTCGTTGCCATGGTGAATCGTAATACCGGAGCTCTATTGATCATAGTCGTGGCGCACGCACTTAACTCCGAGTCAGCCTACTCCGAGTTGACTGAACTAGCTCAGTTCAGCTGTTCCCAAACCAAAAGCTCAAAGTTTCTCAACTCAGAGTTCAAAACATAACTCAGGCTTGGTTGAACCTTCTTACTGAAACAGGACCTGAGGCCTATTGCACAAAGCCGGTTTATACCCAGGTAAGTTCGCATTAGGTTTTTGGGTTTAAGAAGGTGGATTGGTTTGGAGCAGGTTTTGTCGCCATGGTAATTTACGGCTAACCTGCTCCGAAGCAGGTTATATTCTGGGTTAGAGATCGCAAACCAAAACTGGACCAATCAGCTCTGAGGAAAGTGACATATATCTGACGCAGCGAAGCCAGCTCACTTCACTCTCCTCACAGCATTCTTTTCATTGGGTCTGCAAAGTGACATTTACTGCAACTTTCTATTAGCACGAATTATCACGACTATACCTACATGTTCAAAAATTTTCAACTGTGCGGATGGACCAATTTAAGCATGTCTTTAGTACTTTTCTGGACCTTGGCAAAAACTGACACCATGATGTGTATGAGGAGACCTGGAAAGCTCTTGGATGTCACCTAAATATCTCTATTTGTGCTCCGAAGACGCCGGAAGTTCTCTAAACATGTTAAACGTCATGTGGGTGAGTAAAAGTTACACAAAGTTGATTTTTGGATGAATTATCCCTTTAACAGCAGAAAGAGACGGGGATCGCTTTTGGGTCTGTTCTTCGGCTTCAGAACGGTTGGAATAATTGCACTTTTTAAACGAATAGCATCTGTAGCCGTACCTGCCTGTTATGTGTTGTGTTTTTATTGTGTAATATACAAACTAGGTGTAGAGGCGGGGTCGGGTTACATGCTAAAATGCTTCTTAATTGTGCAAACGAAATAAACGAACCCAAAATACGACATCTGATTAAATTAACTAGGGATGGGCATTTTTCAATAATTTCACATTTGAATATTTGAGATCATAAAAAAAACGAATATTCGAGTATTCGTTTATTTAAATTAAGTGAATAATGACGAGTTTTGATTTAGTCACAATTTCACATCAAGCTTCACATATAGGTCTATTTTACTCTGGTGAAAGTCTGTTCAACAAGCCGACAGCGGAGAAAACGCGCTGCTCTTCTAACTCCCGGTAACAAAACCCAGATCTGACAAGAATATCTGGTTTTATTGTTTATAATGTTGATAATAAATAAAGTAAACGGGCTTGATACCTTAATGCCTAAAAAATACCCTGCAACAAAGACAAAGCCATTGTAGTGCTTGTTTCCCTATTACTTGACCGTCGTCTGAGGAAGATTTTCCTGCTGATCTGCACTGCATAGAAATATTCTTTTCTTTATCGTTCAGTCAGTGTCTGTCTTGTTTAGCTTTTGCATTGCATTTGCATCAATAATTTTGATAGGCCTATTTATTTTTACTAAGGGATCACAGCGCTTTTTAAAACAAATTTAAAAAAGCATCTGTGATAATTTATTTACAGGCTGTAACTTGAAGGCGATGACCCTATTTGAACTTCTAGAAGGTAAATTCAGGCTTTTAGGTATGGAAAAATGTGCCAGTCTTATGTTAAGGCCAAATTCATGTTTCAAGTTGTTGAAATTAGCATTACTT
The DNA here is from genome assembly GCF_024868665.1 of Triplophysa rosa. NCBI lineage: Eukaryota > Metazoa > Chordata > Actinopteri > Cypriniformes > Nemacheilidae > Triplophysa > Triplophysa rosa. Next base: position 1,455,556 of record NC_079899.1, on the reverse strand, counting down.
AATATATTTTTATCGAACGAATATGAATTTACTAAGAACAACCGCTCACAACAAGTTATGGTAATTAATTAATTATTGTTAATCACTTAATATTACGTATGTATATTTATACCTAATTCAAGTTATTTTAACGAATTCTGTGGCTCACCAGTTTTGAAACATTTTAACATGGTGATGTGAGCCGAGCATATAACACACGATCCGGGCATCTGGTGTGCAAACTTAAAATATTTAAACTAGCTTGCGATCTGAGTGAACAAAGATTTAGGACCACAGACAAATGATTTTTTAATATTTTCTGTATATTACAAAATCAGATAAAGTGAAGAAGCGTTAAATAAGACGTGACAACTCTGGTCTTGTGTAGCTGTAAATTAACTTTGTGGTGACGCAGTTTTATTCTTATGAGAAATAGGAATATTCAAATAGCATTTTTAATATTCGAATAGTTGTTGCGGATCGAATATTCGAACATGCGTCCCTAAAATGAACAATCACACCCTACAACATGTCATGATGGCAAATTTACACCAGAATATATCATTTTGTTGCGTCATTGGACGCATCTGTGCTCCACAGACGTTAATGGAAAGGATGTGCTTATAGCATGCACCCAAAATTGGATTTTGGCATATGCATTATACGCAACCGGAAAGCGTTAAAGTCATTATTATTTATTATACGTTATACGTGTTATTTATAGGCAGATTGATAAAATCGGGTTGGAATTAATGCTGGATGAACGGCGCTCAAAAAGAGCTGTCCTTTTTCTGACAAGGGCTTCGCTCATACAACTGACATAAACAAACGAAACACTCCTGTGAAATCGTTCAGGAAATTTCCAAACAGAAAACCGTGGGTCACAAAATCACTGAAAATTCTTCTGTCAAAGAGAAAATGGGCTTTTAAAGAGAGAAAGACTGTTGAGTATTATAGGCTGAAAAGAGAAATTAAGGGCCCTATCGTACACCCGGCGCAAGGTGCAGCGCAAGTGTTTTTGCAAGTTTCAGCCCGACGCACTTCTCATTTTCCCGTCCTGCGCTGTGTTGTTTAAATAGCGAATGCATTTGTGCGCCCGTGGGCGTGCTGGTCTAAAAAAAAACGAGGTATTTTCAGGCGCAGTGTTGGCACGTTGCTTATTTGAGGAACTGAAAATAGACTGCCAAGGGCGCAAGATTTTTTTGTTACTTATTACACAGAGGGAAGCGCAGCAGCACACAAACATACCAAATATAAAAAATAAATGGTGTACAATGTAAAAGATTATTATTGTGTACATAAAGATAAAAATCCGGCTTGTCCTGTCGATGATCTGCTTGCGCACTTTAACCTCGCGCACGAGCAGATGCGTTTCCTCTCTGGAGAAGTGTCCAGTCTTTGTTCTTGCAACTTCCGAGTGTAAATAGCGAATCCGCCATGGCGCGAGCACAACTGGCTCTTAAAGGGAATGAGAGATGACACTCTGATTGGTTTACTGCACGTTACGCCCATAAAACACCCATTACTCATAAAGAGAATCGGGACAACCCGTTTAGACCATGCGCCGGGGCGCGCCGACCGTTTTCCCGTCATAGCAAAAGTGGATTCGGACACGCCCTGAGTGCACCTGCGACGTGCGCTTCACACCATGCGCTTAGATCGTTAAAATAGGGCTCTAAGTGTGAAATTAAGAGAGCTAAAGCAGTTTATGAGGAGGATCTGGAGTCTAAATTGGGGAATTTAGCTTCTGTTTGGGAGGGGATGGTCAGGAGGGTTGAAAAACAAATAATAAAATAAATGTAAATGGATTTAGTTCAGATGCAGTTTTGCTTTATTCAAGGTTTGAAACTTGTGATTTTAAGCAGGAAATTGAGGGTCATTGATAAATGAATGTAGGGTAAATTGGGAGAATGTGTTTTTTTCAATGTGGGGGATGTGATTACAGTTCTTAAACAGTGTAAAAATAGGAAGGCACCTGGGCCTGACAATATAGGGGTTGAGTACTTGAGGAATGTGCTGAGCAGTTAGGGTCAGTATTTCATGAAATTTTTGTTCGGTCTCTTCCACAACAAAAAGTACACTAAAAAAAAGGACTGTTGCTGTTGTTAGTTTTACTAAACCCATCCTTGTTCAAAGTACATAAAGAATGCAAGTAACTACATTAACGTAAGTTAACTATGTTTATACTAAACATGTAGTACTGTCGGCTTTACGTAACAAGTGTTTGACTGGTCAACTTAACATTGTTGAGTAAAACGCAAAACCCTATAATATTGGACCTATTGTTGAGTTTACTTAATATAAACAAGTTAATTCAACACGACTGGTTGAGGGGGATTTTCAGTTCCCAGCATGCTTTGCGTAAGACTGCATTTAGGCAGTCAATTTCGAAATTTTTTGTTATTTTAAGTGTTTTTCAGTGAAGATAAAGACTTGCTTGTGCGTAATGTTCATTTATCTTTGAGGTTTAAAAGAGTTTGTTGTATTTTTGAGTTTCAGGGTTACCATTGTTTATCTGATTTGCTCATTGTGTTTTGATTTAATTTATGTATGACAACAAAAAGTACCATTGAGAAGGACAAATATTGAGAATTACTGGTACAATCTGAATGGTTTAGATTTACTCAAAAAAGTTGTCAACTTTACTTAAATTTCTTTTGTACATACGACTACATTGTTAATTGTAGAAACTACTCAACATATTTGCGTGGAACCACCTAACACTACTTTTTTATGTAAATCTAACAAATCAGATTGAGTGTCCCAGCATGGTGGAAGCAGTCAACAGTGATTCCAGTGCCAAAAAAACATAATGCACAGATATCAGATGATTTTAGACCTGTGGTGCTTACATCTTAAGTTATGAAATGTTTTGAAAAATTAGTTAAGAGACAAACTATGCAAAGGACACAGAGATCTTTAGACCCCCTTCAATTTGCTTACAGGGCGAAAAGAGGTGTAGGATGCAGTAGCAACTAGTGCTTCAGTGTTTAGATAAGTCGAAAACATTTGTTAAGTTACCTTTAATTGATTTTTCCTCTGCTTTCAACACCATTCAGCCACACATTTTAATTGAGAAACTTATTCATGAATTTGGGCTGGATTTTAGATTTGCTTATGCAGAGAGTTAAAGTTAACGACTGTTTTTCTCAATGGCTGGTGTCATCTATACTGGGTCCCCTCAAGGGTGCCTCTCTCCTTTATTATTTATTTAGTACACAAATGATTGTAGGAGTAGTTTTAGAAATGGGCATATTATAAATTTACCGATGATTCTGTAATTGTTAGCCTATTGAGTGAGGAGGACTACATGCATGGCCATGTGGTTGAAGATTTTATTGTTTGGTGTCGGAAGGCTTTTTTAAAACAATGTTCTTAAAACTAAGGAGATGACTATTGATTTCAGTTCTAGGAGGAAACTGATTCAGTACGAGAGAACATGCATGACTGGAGTGGATATTGAGAGTGTCGAACAGTACAAGTATTTGGGTACTGTTTTAGATAATAAATGGTCCTTTTTTCCAAATACAGTGATTTTGTGCAAGAGGGGTCAGCAAAGATTGTATTGCTTGCAGAAATTAAGGTCATTTAATGTGGATAATAGAGATCTTGTCACACCCCTATTATCCACAATATCCTCACGCAATTGGTATAATGGGGTGTTGGGCTCGAAATTGCGAGCATTTTAAATCGTACATGCTCCCTAAATTGAATCTGTGTGACCTCAAGATATATTTGGGAGCATTTGTGTGAGTGCACATTTTGTTGTGGTGTGACCTGTATTTAATGTATGTGCGTACTGTGAGCAGAGCTACAGTGACCGGCTGGCCATTCGACAACGTGATTTTCTATCCCGCAGCGCTACTTTCCCACCGTTTTTTTATGTAAACATGCGCTAGACGGACGGGTTTCAATGTTCGCGCCCGTCTGCAGCGCCTCATGCATATTAAGAACGAGTGTTTTCGGCAGTTCCCGCTGCCAGCAGAGCTTTGGGAGCGCGCAACGCGCGGCTGATCAGCAGCTGAACTGACTGTACCACAAGTACAGTATAGCAATTGCAAGTTCACATTATGTTATTTTAAATAAAACAGGCAAACCTCTTCAAAAACAGATCATCTGTCTCTTACATATGTGCCATGTAAGCATAAAACATGATGTGTTTATGCAGTTTTAACTGTTTCTCTGGAGGCCGTGAGGGTTCAGTCAGTGGAGGAAGGAGGATCGACAGTAAGATACGATCGTCACCTCTGCTAACACCAGCAGTCCAGCACTGTTCAAAAGCATACAGTACAAAGTAAAAGCTGCGCCTGTTAAGAAAACAAAGCATCATTTTTGTGCAATTACTGCCTGTCAGTTGAGTTTGTGACAACACATTTTGCAGTATTTACATATTGTTTATGTAAGGAATAATTTATGACGGGACATTGTTCAAATGTTTCATTTCAATGTTTGTCATGTTATCGTCTTTAAAATGATGTTGATGGTAAGGACTACTTTCTTTCGCATCTCATTTCCGTTAGAGCGAACGGACTCTGAAGCTTGAGCCACGTGGTGTGTGTGTGTGTGTGTGTGTGTGAGTGAGCGAGCGAGCGAGCGCACGCACACCTGCGTGTTTGCGGTAATGTGACAGAAAAGCCAGTGATAATAAATTATTTGTTCCTCGTATTGTTTCCATCTTCCGCAGTAAAAAAAAAAATCACGAAACTTTTGAAAGAGTAGGTCTATCAAATATATTTGTTATCAGTTATAAGCAGCTTGAAGAGGAAAACGAACCAGTAGGCTATCAGTGTTTATAAATGCATTTTGTTTTCCGTTTAACTGAAAGTTATGCATACCCATAGAATGTTTGTCAACCAATCAGATTAAAGCATTCAACAGCCCTGTGGTATAATACGGCATAATATAATTCATTAAAATAGAAGTTTAATTTGTTTCATTAAGTACAAGGTGATTTTATAATGACTAATTTTTGCATTTTGTGTTTTAAGGTGAATAAAATACTATTTTTCCCATATATTTCATCATTGAGGATTTCTTTAAAAAAAGTCTAAACATCTTGTCTGGTGCACCAGTCTTGAGTCTCGTCTCGTGGGATAAGTGTCAGGATAAGTCATTGATGTGCATGTTCTACAGATCTTATATTGAGATCTTTTTCACTGCTGTGCTGGTTTAATTCTCTAATGTGAAAAACAAGAATTGTATTGAGAGGACTGTAAATCAGGGAAATCAAATAACTGGGAGGAAGCAGACGACTATGGTCCAGTTACATTATAGACAGGTTATGGGTCAGAGCTTATTATCAGATGATTCCCACCCGTTGTTCTCCCTTCTGGCATTCCTTAAAGAACTTGTATCAGCAAAACAAAGCGGTTTAGACATTCATTTATGCCCTCAGCTGTAAAGTTTTTAAATTTAGGGTCAAATATATATTTTTTTTTTCTTGTTTGTTGTTGTATTGTCTTAAGTGATTTGCTTGTATGCTGCAACCAAATTGCCTTCGGGAAATGAATAAAGATGAACTGAACTCCTATTCCACTGAACTCACGATATTCACTGTTCGAATCAATCCAGTCTCTCAAAACACCTCAGAACCTAAGTGTGTTTAGGTAATTTAGCAAGAGTGGTTACTAGTAAGGTTTAGTCTAACTAATCCACAGTATTTACAGTTGATTTATATGACAAAATGTGTAGTAAATTACCTATAAAATAATTTAGCCTAGTTTAGAGGTGAAACCAGAACAAATCACAAGTTGTTGTTAGCTAGCAGCTAACATAAGAACTGTTATTTAAAGCAAGGATGGGAAATGATGTCCTACGATATATGATTATATATCAATATGATCATCCGGTCTGGCAAATGAAAATCAATGAAGGCCAGTGGGAAAATGACAGCTTTTTTTGCAAAGAGGGCAAGAAAGGAGGATGTGAGAGTGACAGGTAATATCTGTCACATAACATCACACCCATTATATAACTTGGTTGTAAAAAGGTTGTTAAACTAAATAACAATTAACAGCAGAATAAAATGTCAAATCAAATGTTTCTTTGCATTTCTTTTTGATTTTTTAGTATGGTACTCGCAGTTCAGATGCAGGGTACATTTAACTGTGTGTGGACGGCTATGTTTGTCAGCCAGCACCGAAGACCAACTCTGACCCAGGAGAAACCCTGTATAGGTATCCAATAATAATCCTTTCTCTGTATATATTTGAGTTTAAAAGCAAGAAATGTTCTATAGGGTGCAAGAACTTCATATTATTTTCTTTTTAAAATCTCAATATCATTGTAAAGCTGTATGACACATACAGTACAGTGCCGGTACAGTACTTCTTGACTGTTAAAGCAGTTACGCTCGATTTAGTAAGTGTGGGTGCGGTTACTGTACGATCCACCATGTTACCATCACGTGACCTGTACATTTACTCACGTATGACGCAACAACAACCACGAACATGTACTCAGACTCAAATTATTAATCGAGGAGGAATACATTTTTGGTAACCAATAAAAAGATTCACATTTTTTTTTAGCTTTTTGAATTTGCCGTCTCCTCGGCTCTTGTGGCCTCAAGGGATAGAAGCGTTCATCCAGCAGGAGATTCCTCACATACGCTTCTTTCATACCAAGTGTTCAGACACGGTCATTTTGCGTAGTAGGGATGAAGTCACACTGTGATCTCTGTCGCTGATCTCAGCTACTTTCGTGTCAAAGGTCTCTAAAAGACACCATGTTCCTTTTATCCAGTTATCGAAGGTTGAAAAACAGACACGGTATACTGCCGAACTGTGACATCACACGAATGTGTGTTCGAATTTGTGCGCGTGTGTGTATACGTGCATGTGAGTGTGAGAACGTGCGTGTATGGGTGTGAATGGGCACGCGAAGTTCTTTATGAATGGAGGCGGGTCACGTGATCGGCGCAGTTCTGTCTGTCTGTCTCTCTCTCTCGTGCGCGCGCGTTTGCGCTGTCAATAAGAGCTGCCTTGTAGTCGAATGTTGACACACATATCGCGTCAGCTTCGACATGACGGTCCATCTACAACAAACGCGTCCGTCGCATCTCCTCTTTCTGTCATTTTTATGAATGGGGATGATGACGATTGAGAAAAATATGGCGACAAACCTGCGTGCGCGGCGAGCACGCGCCGCCCTTCCAGCACGCGCTTAAACACACACGCACACACACACACACGTAGACAGCTCAGTAAGGTTTAAAGGCACAGCCTCAAACTAGATCACATTAGTGTGAGTGTTAAAGCTCTTCACAACACACTCCTACATCTCGCTGAAATACACAACTCATCACCGATAACTACACATTAGTCTTTATAGTGACGACATAAATGATCAGACATCTGTAGACCATGTGTACTGCAAACATATTCAGCTGTAGATATACTGTGTATAGGCTGTAAATGATCAAACATCAGATGTGCGATCAGACATCTTAAGTATAGACCTAATCCTCAATATCAACTGCAGATAAACAGGTTAAAATGATCAGACGTATACACCTGCATATAGATAGCTTATGTATGATCAGACACCAGATCAGATGTATTAAACAGCAGAAACAGAGTTTATATGAGGACTAATATATGTATATATGATCAGACATTCAACTGCAGATAAACGGTCTATGTATGATCAGACATCAGATATTTAATCAGACATATATAATTGCAGATAGACATGTCATATAAGACAAGACATCAGATGATCAGGCATATTAAACTGCAGTAGTATCAGACATATTGAACTGCAGGCAGATAGGTCATATATGATCAGACATACGATCAAACATCCAACTGCAGATATGCAAGTTACAATAGATATGATTAGACATATGTAAGTGCAGACAGGCAGGTTATGTGTGATCAGACATATTCAACTGCAGATAGACAGACCATATATGATAAGATCAAATATATGATGATTACACATCCAACTGCATATAGACAGGTTATGTATGATCAGACATACTGAACAACAGATATTAGAGGTTATGTATGATATCAGACATATTCAACTGCATACTGATAGACAGGCCATATATGATCAGACGTAAAGGAGCAGATGTGTTACATATTTAGCTCCATGTTCTCCATCTTTTCAGACATAAAAATCAGACATTCTGTGTGCGCGCGCGTGTCTAATATGTTTGTGATGTATGTTTTCGTGTGTACACTCACTCGCTGTTTTGATTTGATTCGTCGCTCATTTTCTTCTCACGGGGATCCAAGTTCTGGAAAGAACATCGAGTTCGCACTCACGACGGGGAAATAAATCACAAATATCTCCATTTTCAATGTAAAATCACCCGTTACTGATGGAAACCGATCCGATGTGCAGTCGAGCATGCTTCACGAGACACCAAAACACTAAACGGTGTATGAAACCAGTGAAACCAGTACTTCAGACGATCTGCCCAGTAAATCACATCCAGAGGAGAAATAATCAGCGTATTCTTCATCCTGATCTGACTACAATATCCAATTCCCAGGACAAGCGAGTTTGGAAAATCCACATGAGCCGATCAAGCGACTCTCTTCACAGACTTCATACGGCGATCAAATCAAACCCTCACGCGCTCACGATGCACCAGCGAAGGCTGGACACGAATAACGTCTTTGATTTAATCAACTTTATCAGTGGAACACGCCAAGAAATGTGAATACTTCATGGGAAGTTGGTGGGCTCTGCTTTACGCGAACTCCATTTTCAGCGCTGGCGAATCACGTCGGAAAACTGGGCGGAAGAGCGGATGACCTGCGCGCTCCCGAGAAATCCCTCCGCCAGAGCACAGACTGCCATATCAGACTCATCGTCATACACGCTGTCATATCAGACTCTTAAAATCAGACACACTGTCATATCAGACTCTTTTAATCATACACACTGTCATATCAGACTATCTCAATCAAACACACTGTCATATCAGACTCTTAAAATCATGGACGCTGTCATATCAGTCTCTCTCCATCAGACACACTGTCATATCAGACTCTTAAAATCAGACACACTGTCATATCAGACTCTTATAATCATGGACGCTGTCATATCAGACTCTTAAAATCAAACACACTGTCATATCAGACTCTTGTAATCATACGAACGGACATATTAGTTAAGTTAATATGAAATGATGACAGATGATCGTGTAAGATTTAAATGCCTTTAAGTTTAGATTGAGCTTGGTAATGCATGCTGACATGGTTAGGGTTGAGTACATGTTTTGTTGCGGTAAGGTAGAGTTAGGTGAGAAAATGCATGAGGAAGCTGACCGCTCTGTTTCATACTGAATGTCATACATTTCATATGTGTTATTTACAGTACAGTCATTCAGTTGGTGTTAGCTGGACAATGACCTGGACGCACATTCATGACATGCATTTCAATCTTTTCATCTCAGGTTGTGTCAAAGTCTGAACGTAATGAATCATTGGTTGTCATTGAGCAGTGTGGCTGAAGAGAGATCATTCAGGGTCAAATAAAGAGGAACTTTGTCTCTTTTGAGACTGGAAATCCCCACAGCACAACATCTGCTCCTAACAAGTATAGCTGAGGGGACACAAGTTGTTTATTTTTCTCTTCACTTCCTGAAATGTACCCTTTATGAACCTTAATCCCTGAAGTATTAATACTCCCTTTATTCCTGCTGGGACACGTACGGTCCTAGACTGTGATTCTCCTGAAGATCTTTCAGTCACAGGTGATCAAAGAGAAAATCCACATTAAGAGGTAAAAGGACTGCCGTTCCACAAAATGTTTTCTTTTAAAAGTGTTGGAGTTAGTCAGACACAACAGATATGACCTCAAGACCTCCTGTAATCATCATACTCTGCATTACCATCATTAAACCTGTGCCTCATTCCTCATCTGCTTTACATAAACAAAGAAATATAAAAAATGAGTGAAAACATTACTAACTACTACAAATGGATTGGCTAAAATTTGTTTTGCACATTGAAATCATTAAGACTTTCTAAAACAGTCCCTTTAACATCATATAATCTATTCTCTAAAAGCCAAAAAAAGATCTCAGAAATAAAGTAGATACTGTAAGCAGTTAAGCTGACTACATCATATAAAAACTCATATAACTCAATCAATGTATAAGATGCATCACATCAGGGGCCGTTTCAATAAGCAGGTTCAACCAACTCTAGGTGAAACCTTGAACTCAGAGTTGGTTTAAACTTTGAGTTTTTGGTTTCAGAACAGCTGATTTGAGTTAGTTCAATGTACTCTGGGCAGGCTTACCCTGGGTTAAGCACGTGCACCACAACTATAAAAAGCCATCATCAATGGAGCTCCCATATTACGATTCACCATGGCAACGGCACCAAAAGAGCAACATGGCGGCAGAAAGCGCTTGAGAGTTATGGAATTCCAAAAGTGACAATATTAAAAATAAAAAAATAAATCCATTAAGAAATGTAAAAACAGTACAGTTTGAATAAAAATGCACAGGGAAATGACAAAATTCCACTCGGGTCCTAAATTGCTCTCCTGAAATCAAAGTACATCCCAATGAATGAATGCAGCCTCTTCATGAGTCCTCTATAAAAGCACATATGACATATAAGTCACTGAGATGGTCTCTGTGTGATCAAAATGTGTGCCATAAATGACTGTTTTAATGAATGAGTTACACCACTTGTGCTTTAAAAGGAGAGGAGATGGAAGTAAACTCTGGGTTTACCAAAGAAAACCTGCTCCCGACCAGGTTAGGTTCACAGAGTAAGTTACTATGGTTACTGACTCTGAGTATAAGTGACCTCTCCTTTAGAAGCGGGCTTGATTTACCCCGCTTTCTCAGGTTTGACATACCTCACATTCTGAAACAGAAAACCCAGAGTTTCCCTCATTTCAGGGAGTAATATACTCCGAGTTTTCACTAAACCTCTTTTCTGAAACGGCCCCTGATCAATGGCTGATTGTGTGTGATGTCAGGTCATGATTGAGGAGGTTTTGTTTCTCATTTGTTATTGAAAAGTTTTAATCAATAATTGATCACGGTACGCCACAGACGAAAGATATCCAACAATAATACTTTGAATATAATGACAACTAAGAACAAGCAAGAGAGAACACAGTAGAGTCCGGCTAATGATCCTGATAGTTGGCAGGTGTGGGTGATTGCAGAGTGGGACAGGTGATGGAGCATGAAGGATGATGGGAAATGGGTCCGTGGGGAAAATTCTGGTGAAACAGGTAGAGGAACAGACAGGACTGTGACATAATTGATCACATTCCCTTATGAAAAAAATAAGTTTATTCAAGTGTGCTATTAGAATACTTCTAGTAAACTAGATACTTCTAGTCATGTGGTTTTTTGTACTTTCCAGAAGAATATGACTAATACTGACAGAAGAGTATAGAGCAAACGTATATTTGCTCTACTTGTCCTCAATCTTTCAATACTTTGTTAATAAAGTATAATGAAGTATTCTAAGTGAACTTGACTTGTAGTTGTGTTTACTCTTTTGACTGAGTAGACTTTTTTCACATAGTTTGACATACTATCTTATAAACGTACATGTTTAAGTTTATATAGTAATATGTTCAGCGTCGAGATGGAAGAGTTCAGAGTAAATAAAACTGAAGCTCATCTTCATTATACACACTGAACCGATAGACATTTACTTCAAATGTCAAGCATAAAAATTCAATAAATAGGAACATTTCAGTGTACATAATGTGCAAAAATAATATAAACAGCAAACTGTAAGTTGGATGTTAAGTTCACTCAAAGAAAGTGTACTGAGAGAAAACTTGAAGTGTACTTTCATCAAGTAAACAAATGTGTTACAAGTATTGAACAAGTACACTATCAGTACCTGTAAGTTAACTTGTAGTATAGTGACTGTACAAACGAAAACGAAATACTGTTTTATAAAAGTATACTTTTAGAAACTAAAAATTGGATCAATTTAGTCCCAATTACAAACCACTGACACTAGTACATTGATAAAAGTATCCTTTATTGCCTTTTTTTGTTGACAGGCATGTGAATCTTCATCTTTTCTATTTTGTATTGAATTATTATTAGATTTAAAATAAAGTTTTAAAACTAAAATTAGTTCACTTACTATACATACAATAAACTTAAAAACATAGATAAACTTTACATACTAAGTACACTTATTTTGAAAGGGCAACAGAACTTCTGTGGTAATGGGATGTACCACTGTATGTGTTCTTGAGGGGGATCATGATGACAGTATAAGAGAATGGAGCAGAAGAGAGAATTTGCTGATGTTGATGTGGTACATGTTCATGCAGAAGTGTGCAGGTGAAGTGAAGTCTGTGATTCACACACACTCTTTAATGCACAGGGGGTTCACGAGTATGTAACAGCGTGGCCAGGCCGTGGTCGTGTGAAGGGGAAGCAGCTCAACATGTTGAATAGAGCTTTTGTTCCAGACTGCAGATAGAACTGAAGGAGTGCTGTATGAGACACGCATTGAAATGAGACACCCCCCTCGATCCTCTCAGTGAGATGCTGTGTGGGTGTGCGAAGCGGCTGAATTCGCAAGACCACGTGATTTGACTGTCCGATGTTGTTTTTTCATGGTTTTTGGGGTTATACCATGGGAAAGTTGGCTAAATGGTTATGTTTGTCTGGTTTATTGTTGTGTTTATTGCTATGCGTCATGCTTTGTTCCCTTACGAAATTAACATGGTTTTACTACACCTGTTAAACTCTGGGTCCAAAGTTACGTCATAAAACTTTTAATGTGTACATGTATTTCTGTAACTCTAACTATCATATCTGGTAGCATTTGAAAGCTTAAGAGTCTCTAGTTTCTAGAGAAGTGCACCATTTTGGCATTTATTGTACATAAAATAACTTATTTAGTCTGAAATTCATAATATCCCCATGTCATAGCCCCTTTAAAATCATGTACACTGTAAAAAAAAAGAAAAAAAAAGAAAAAACTAACAGAAAACATCCGTTACATAAAATTACAGTTTTTTAACTGTAATTTTACACAAGATTTTACAGTTTTTAACTGTTATTTTACACAAGATTTTTTGTACTTCTTGAGCTTATAAATGTTTAATTTAAGATCTAAAGATTAAAGATCCACTTACATAATGTGGAAATTTATGTAGAAACCATAAAAGTACTAATAAGATCACGGATTCAAATAATTAGCCTCAAGTTGAGTGTTTTGCAGGTTTTAATAAAAAATAACTTGTTTTTAAACAGTAATGGACCCATAGAAAATTAGATCCTAAATGCATGAGTATACCAACATAAAAGTTTGTTCAATGTGACAATGAGCACTTTTCCACCATCTCGCCGAATCGTTCTTCTTGCTTAATCATTCCACTCATGCCCGATCCATGCCAGCCCGTACGTAAATGGTTTCATTTCCACCACAGGGCTGATAACGGAAATTTTTAGAATGTAAACACAAATGCGTCACGCACTGCCTTGGTAACACAAGAGACTGAGCTATAACGGCTCTGCGAGCATTCATTAGCACGATTCAGCTCGGTTATAGATCCGTGCTGAAAATTCCGAACCGAGAACAGTTTGTAATCGTGTTGAACCAGGCTCACGTGGAAACATAACTGTAACCGTTTCAGACTGTGCTTAGAACGATTAGGCTCAATGTATCAACAGAACAATTAGTTAATCATTTCAACAAATCACCAATATAAAAGTGCAACAATATAAAAATTACAACTTGTTATACAAATATTTTAAGTTTAATGAACTAAAAACTAGACCACTTATTACCATGAAATCGTCTTGTCAACAGATGAGTCATGAAAGAACAAATGAACAACAGAAGCACATGTAGTTTCAAGTCAGTGCACAGACAATAATTTTTTAAGATAATTGAGGAGTATTTGACAATTTTAACTCAATCCATTCATAGTCTGCAGTTTTGCTAAACAGTGACAGAACTGATGTTTGGACTGATGTGCTCTTTTAGATTTTGGATCCCTTCTCTGGGTTTATCTTGAAAAGGCATCTGTTAAAAATAAAGGACTGTACCATTATTCTCTTAAAGGAATAGTTCACCTTCAAATTGAAAATTCTGTATTTACTCACCCTGTTGTCACTTAACCTGTGTGATTTTTGTTCTTCTGCAAAACACAAAAGATATTTTGAAAAATGTTGGTTACCAAAAACCGTTGGTCCCAACTGACTTCTATTATATAGACACAAAACCAATGCAAGTCAATGGGGACCAACAGTTTTCTGTTACCAACATTTACTTCTTTTGTGTTTGAATTGAAAAGTGGGCGTGTACATGACAGAATTTGCATTTTGAAGGTAAACTATCCTTTTAATACATTAGCAAAAAAAAAGCAGCATGGTGGAGATTTGCACAAGGAATGGTGGGGTCAAAGTGAGTGTATGTGATGATGTGTGTTTGTGAGTGTATGTGAGGATGATGATGATGTGTGTTTGTAAAAGTGAGTGTATGTGATGATGATGTGTGTGTGTGTGTGTGTGTGTGTGTGTGTGTGTGTGTGTGTGTGTGTGTGTTAAGCCGAGCTGACACTACGGGACTGTGAGACAACTTGAATTGCTATGGCGCTTACACTACACAACAAAGTTCCTTCTCATCTGTCGTCGTCTTGTCATAGCTGCGCGCATACTACACAACACACCGCTGACGAGGTGCACACACCACAAAACAACAATCGGCGAAGCGGTCCCGACCATCAGCGAAAATACGTTTAATTTCATCTTCTTTCCTCCGTTTATATCATCTGCACTGTGATTGGCTGGGTTAGTTCCACGTGGTCATTCAATCGCGCACACAACGAGATCACTAGGCGATAATATCAAACAGGTTTGAAAACATCGTAGCTCGAGACAGCTCCAGATCACGTTGCACACCTGCTTATACTGAACGAGCTTCGGCGACCGGAACGAGTAAATGATGACAATACATGATGACAAAAACCTTTGCTCTCTAGAAAGTTATCAAGTATTAGCATTATAAACACTTTATTAATACCAAAGTTCTTCTTTTTACCATGCACTACAGTTTCATAGACTACAAAGCATCATGCATTGCACCTAATGCAATAACCATTCATTACTAAATGTACATACCTATATCTGTACTACATGTGCACTATATGATTGATCCATTATACATACACGTTTGTGTGTACACCTGCATATTTAATTTGTATATTCAACGTCTAATGTGTATATCTTGTGTATATATACTGTGCATATGTGTATAATGTATATTGTCTTTTTTGTACAGTCTGTCTATTTATACTTTGCACTGTTTGTCTGCACTACATTCTGTCACATACAATGCAAGTTTGTATAGTCATACAGTTGTTTGTCATACAGTTGTCTGTCCAACTGCATTCTACTTTGAAGGGAGTACGCACCCAAGACTTTCTATCACCACACGTGGTGATGTGACAATAAAAGTGATTTGATTTGAACAAATATGGACACGCATCAGTAAAATTGCCAATGTTGAACAATAAATGGCAAATAAGTTGTTGAATAAATCGTGTGACATAGCAACATTTAGAAAACAAACTGATAATATTACATTATTTTATGTTATTTTTAATGTTTATATTTATAATATAAAACAGTAAAAGAGAGATTTTTCTTCATTGTTTTTTCCCTAAATATTTTCTGGCACACCATAGGACAAATTTGCATATTAGTCTGTCAAATACCCAAATTTTAATAGAAAAAACTAATGGCTCATAATGGTATTTTAATGGAAACCATTAAAACCATTAGGCTACACAATTCCTTTTTCTAGTGTGTTTTTGTATTATTCCAAAAGGATTTAACATCATTACCATTAAATCCATTAAGTTATAGTTTTTTTCAGCATGGTTCTATGAGATCATCGTGTTTGTTGTGTGTTCCAGGGGATTAAAACATACAATATATATTTCAGACCTAGTGGAGAAATAGTAACTTATATTAGTAAATGTGTAAAGTTGCATAAAATGGGAATACTCAATAAACTAGGGTAAATGGTTGGATTCCACAACTGATAACATAAAACATATATAAGACAATACAACATTTACTGTAGGTGTCATAACTTAATTTGAGAATGTTCCCTTTCTCAGCGCTATTCTGTATGTTTGTGCTATTGTTCAACAGGCATTTTCACCCCAAATTGGCGGCCGCGCTACCGAAGCTTTACCGTAGCAAAGTAGGTTTTGTAGTAGGTAAGTAGTTTTGTTATATTTTCTGTTGCTATGGAAAGTGTATAGAACTCCCGCTGTTTTGAAAACTCCGCCTATTTGCTCTGGCCAGCGCTGCGCAAATCGAAGGGCTGCACTGAACCCATCGGCCAGCGCAGCGCTGCGCATTATTACGCGTTCTAACGTGCCACACTTGCGTGCAGTGTAAATGAGGGATCACTCACTCACTCACGCACACAAATATTTCACATCTTACCGATGTTTATCTGAAGGCAAAAATCAAGAACCTATTATACGTTTAACGTGAAAGTTTTGTAGATATACTGTTTAGTGTAACAATTAATTTCATTAACACAATAAGACTATTTCTTTGAAGTGGTATGCATTTAGAATTGGTGTGTATTTCTAGTTGAACATGTTGTTACACAGGACATGTTTATTTCTCCCACATCACTGGAGTTCAGTTCATGGGCTCATGATCACGTGGGATGCTTTTGTGATAATACCAGGCTGGGCGTTATGTTTACTGTTTTGAGAAAGTGCCAGTACTTTTTTTTTTTTTTTAGCAATTTAGAAAAACTGTAAATCAGTTGGTAATGTTTGTTGCTGGATTTTGTGACTATTTATCTGTGATCCAGACCAGCATATCAAATTAAATGCTTCAGTCATTCTGTTTCACTGTTTTAAAGGCATCAAATGCTCTGTGTTCACTTTCTTTTGGGCAGATTGAGGATGTTTACTCCGCATTGTTTGTTGTATGCTGAGAAACTCAACAGAAAAGTTGAAGTGAAATAATCTGTACGCACACTCGTTCAATGAACGCACACATCTGCTTGTGTCTTTCGCCATCTGCTGGATGAATGAGGTATTGAGCAGTGACCTGCCTTTGCTGAGTGGAAAATACATGACATGAGCATCCTTCAATGATAACTGAACTACATGTTACAGTACAATACAATATGTTGAGATTTTTAAATATAATTTCTGATTTCTTTTAGTTGTATGTGTCTTAAGTTAATTTTATTATATAATGAAATACAGATTTATGTGAAAAATCAAAGATAAGTTGTTTTACAGTTAATCAATAAATGTTATTGTAATTTATTAGGCAAATAATAAATAACTTCAAAGATAAAAGGTTAACGTTGATGTTTATACCTTGGGCTGCGTCTCAATCAGCTCGTGAGGTGGTGAATCAGTACATGCTGTACACGGGTTCAAGCACTGGTAAAGACACTGGCTCACTTCACATTGGGACACCGTTCACTTAAGGGAACATAGGCCCTGTCCCAAATGGCACATTGTCCACACTTGGTGACGTCAGGAAGTGCAGACCTATAGGGCACCAGGCACGAGCCCACAGGGGTACATGGGAGCGCATTTTCTAATCACTCTCGCGGTACTTTGATGTCACCCGCTGACGTTGATCACACTGTTGTCCCATTGGTTGTTATTTGGGACAGGACATTCCGGTTTTCATAGTTTTGTATTTCATATGATGATCGTGCCACCTGAGCATTAAGCAGTAGATGTTTGTAATGCAACTGCTTATGTATATTTATTTATTTACCATATGTGCATATGTGTTCTTAATATGCACATATGTTGTTACTTAACATTTCTGTATAATACAGATGCAGTGTTGTTCTGCTTTAAAGAGACCATTAAATATAAATCTACAACAAACCTTCAGAAGATTACCTTCAGTAGGTAATCTTAAATTTAAGGTAATAAGCCATGTTTTGTTGTAGATCTATATCTAGTTGTCTCTGGGCTCTGTAAAGCTGAACAACACAGCTTCTGTATTATAGAGAAATATTAAATAACAACATGCATATGAAGAACACAGTATGCACATTAAGTATAAGCAGTTGCATTTACGTCATGACAAATGAATGCATTACAAACATAAGTATCTATTGCATAATGCTCGGGTGGCATCAACATATGAAATACAAACATATGAACTACAGAACAATAAAAACCGGCAGCTCCAGTCCCAAATAACAACAGTGGGACAACAAGTGGTCGACTTCACGCGGCGCTGTGCAGACTGATCAGCGAATGACAACAAAGTACCGCGAGAGAGATTAGAAAGCACCGCTTGCTCTTTCCGGTGTGATGACCTCAAGTCTGTCCCAAAATGCACTCCCATGTACCCTTATGGACTCGTGCCTAGTGCCCTATAGGTCTGCACTTCCTGACGTCATCAAGTGTGGACTCGGAGGAGGTCCACAAGACCGGAGTGCGCCATTTGGGACAGGGCCAAAGAAAGGCCGCATCGAGGGCACAAAGGTGGCGCTCGTTAGCACACATCTGAGCGCAAAAAAGACAAGTGGGACACCCTACGGACACGTAGACTTGGCGAGCACGCGCAATTTAAGTCCACGAGACCGCAAGTCCACATGAAGTGTGCCATTTGAGACAGGGCCATAGTAAGCATCTATGCTCCCTGACTTTTGTGTTACATTGTGGGAATTTTTAGGGAATGAATGTAGTTCACTGGAAGGATTTCAAGAATGAGACAGCCCTTAAAGGGGTGATTGAACGCGATCTCACGTTTTGCTTTAGATTTTGTGTGTTATATAACCGTTTGATAAGATGTCCAAAGTTACAACATTTAAAGTTTTGCACAAAATTATTTACTCTAACTGAAAGAGACGTCGATCCAGATCTGCCTAAAATCAATCAATCAATCAATCAATCAATCAATCAATCAATCAATCAATCAATCAATCAATCAATCCCCCACATTTCTACCTCAGTATGTGGTAATGTTTGCATGATGCCGCACAAATGTACACGCAAAGAAGAAGGCGTAGCTTCAGTTATCGCAGCCGCGGTGCTGCAGCCGCCATGTCATGGAAATGCATAAGACAAAATAAAGACATACCTCTGTAAAGTGTCCATCTGGTCAATCCGTTGCTTTCATTCTCCTGACTAG
This sequence comes from Triplophysa rosa, assembly GCF_024868665.1. Classification (NCBI taxonomy): domain Eukaryota; kingdom Metazoa; phylum Chordata; class Actinopteri; order Cypriniformes; family Nemacheilidae; genus Triplophysa; species Triplophysa rosa. The sequence goes on along the minus strand of NC_079899.1, from coordinate 1,436,460 downwards.
GTTTGAAGGCAAAACCAATGCTGGTTTTACTCTTTATGCACTTATGTACTTGTATTTATGCTATTTTTTATAGCTCTCCGACGCCAATCCACTCCGAGTTGGTGGCGAGGTGAACTGACGATCTCTGGGCCTTCACACACTGTCTGGCCTCCGCTGTGCTTGCATATGTGTTTTTTATCCGCTCAATTCATTATTGATTCTGACACTGCTGTTATTAGCGTACTGTTTTTGCAACTGTTATGACGCGAAACGCCTCAGAGTGAGAGGAGTGATGAACTGACAATACGCCCTTTTCACATGACGTCACGCATCTTCCGTTCTGCCGCGAAGCAGTGTAAAATTACTTCCGCTAGCACTCCAGTTCATAAGGTGGCGGTAATGCACCTATAAGATGATTTGCCAACCGCCAGTAAAACTCAAGAAGAAGAAGAAGTTACTTCCGCTAGCGCCTCAGAATGGAGTTTACCAAGTGTAGAGCACTTCCTAGCCAATAGGAACAGGGGAATGTTCGCGTGACGAAAAAAAATACACACAATTAGAGGTTCGAATCCCACCTCGGCCACAAATATCAAATGAGCTTGTGATTATTTTCTTATCTCTATGCACTCAATGTATTAAAAAAGTAACATTGTACACAAAACTATAAGTAATCTTGTAAAAACTATTTGTGTATCATGTCCAAAATGTAAAGGAAATTTATTCTGAATAGACAATTACATTATAATAGGGGTTAGTTATTATTGTTTATTTACTATAAAATATTTGAATGTGAATAAATGAAATGATTGAATGAATGAACATTCTGATCATGTTTTAGAAACATCAGTCATCTTTATTTGTAAAGATCCATTCACTTTATTTTGGACACATTTGTAAATGTTTTTTTTAAAAAGAAATATGTACAAAAAACAAAGAAAATGTGTTTTTTATTAACAATATTAAGGAATGCAATAGAATATTAGGTGATCATGGTTTCCCGTCTTCCTGTGCCAAATTTGTAGTACTTTTTACATTTTTATTTTGATAAGTAATTAAAAAATGATCATTAACAAAAAACTCTCCGTTTTGAGCTGCATTGGGAGAATGGGCAGTGGTAGTGTTCTCAGCATCTGAATTACTTGTTTGACTGTTTTTGTGTGAAGGAAATAAATAAATATTAAGTGTATAAATATCAACATAAGTGTAACAATATGTTTATTTATATATACTGTACATACATACACAAAACCTTGCACAAGCAATGCCTTTACAGTGTACATGAACAACTTGAAATAAAGGAAATAAATCAAAGTAAATAAATAAATATTAAGTGTATAAATATCAACATAAGTGTAACAATATGTTTATTTATATATACATACACAAAACCTTGCACAAGCAATGCCTTTACAGTGAACATGAACAAATGGAAATAAAGTAAATAAATAAATATTAAGTGTATAAATATCAAAGAGAAGAGAAGAAACAGCGCCATGAAATTTACGTGTGGCCAAAAATATATAGCATCCGTAGTGTTAAGCACTACCATAGAGAATGAATGGGAAAAGTTAAGGGAAGTTAAGTTTAACCATTTTCGGCTCCCGCGCGAAAGGTATTGAGCCAATCACAATGCACTGCTCAACTGGCCAATCAGAGCACACGGCACTTTCCAGAGCCATGAGTTTTGTAAAAATCGATGCATTAAGAAAGGCGGGGCGAAGAGGTGCTACAATAATGTACGGTTGTGAAAAAATGTTTTTTCCCTCCTTAAAACGTATAAACACATTGTATTGCACAAAAACACAAGTTAATAATGTTTTTAATCATGTCATATGACTCCTTTAATATGGCCGAGTACCTGATCAGTGCCCTGACTACTGATCAAGGGAGCTGATTGAGAGCAGCAATCTGTCAGTTTCATCCTTTTGCGATTGTGTTCCGGAAGTAACGTCTGGATTTAGAAACATTAAAAGTATTTAGTATCATTAAAACATTACAAGTATCGGCTAACTTTAAAAGAGCACCGTTCCATAAATTATTTCTGGGTTGAAGTGGGAATTATCGAATTTCAAAGAGCAAGTGAAGGCAGCATAAATAGACAGACAAAGCAAGGTTAGTGAGGCGCAGGTGAAACTCACAGAGATTAATGAGTACAGCAGAGGATTATGGGGGATGTAGTTTGTAATGACAAACCAGGTGATGTGGGGAGTGCCCTCTTGTGAAGCATAAGTGCACTCTGGCAGATGGGTGTTTCCACCCATCAGTGTCCCCCCCCTTCAGGAGCGGCTTCCAACTAGGGACCAGGAAGCATAGATAATACCTTGACGCCGCATTAACCGCTTTGCTCCACTGCTGCAATACGTCAATGGTGCCGCCATATTAGTGAGGTCAACAGTGCACTAAAAGCCCACTGAACCCAATGGGAGGGCTGCGCTTTTCGGCATTAAAAGCACAATCACGTTTACATTTCTTAAGACATTTCAATGGTTTACGATATACATAGAGTATAACTTTATCATGTCTCTAGTTGCTTCATATCTCGATAGTTATAGCCTACTTTAAAATGAATGGTTGTCATAAGGAAATGTGAAATCCATTATTTGTGCCTGTTATTTGTGAGAACCCACTAGATGGCACCATGTTCAGTGGTATGTTATAGACGAGACACGCAACAGTTTAAATAACCACGTTGCAGTAGTCGAGAATAAAACACAGATATGTCGAGATTGTTTCTGAGTTTTACTTGAATCATCGAACAAAACACCCAAGGTAATATAGTTTAATTTACGTATTATATAAAAACGTATGTTTTTCACTGTGGAAATGGATTTTTCTGTAGTAATTTTGGAAAATTTCAAAGATAAAAGATGTTCTTATATTAATCTGGTAAAACCATTACAGCAGTAAGACATGATGTATGTGATATAGTAAAACAAATAACACTGCCGTGAACAGTTTTAACAGTTCCGTATGACAATAAATACATTTTCAAGTCTATAACCATCTTTAAATGGAGCCAAAACGTTTCTGTACTCCACGTAAATAGAAAAGTATTTAAATTAGTTGAGAAATGAAAACGATGTTGTGCTTTTATCCAGAAAACTGCAGCTCCACCATTCACTAGTATGTCTTTTTAGTCTGCTTTTGCCCTCACCAATATGGTGGCGGCATTGACGTACGATCCAGTGGACAATGAGGCGTCTAGGTTATATACATATGTCTATGCCAGGGAGTCTCAGAGGCGGCCATCTTGACTGAGTCAGAGAGCACAGGGAACTTGGGAGCGGCCATTTTGGCCGTGGCAAGGAACACAAGGGACTCAGGTTCAGCCATCTTGGCCATGACAGAGAGCGCAGGGGACACACGGGCTGTAGCAGTCTCTGGAGTGGATGCACAGTGTGCAGCCCAAACGCACAATAAGACCGTAGCCATCACAGACAGAGCTAACTTCACTGGCAGGAACTCAGGAACCTTCATAACAGGCACCTCTGGGACCACCGGACTTGGGACCTCTAGTGTGGCAGCCATGACAGTTAGAGGCTCTGGTAGACCAAGCTCTGTGGCCACAGAACGTCCTCTTTATCCTCTCAAACAGTGAAGGAGGAACCGTTCCAAAGCAAAGCAAAGTCCAAAAATTGCACCAAAGACCCTCGAGGACCATCATGGATAAGTTTGTGTTTGTGGAGCATAAGTGCACTCTGGCTCATTGGTGAATACCATTGTTGGCAGACCCCTTTTTAAGCTGTTTTTTTATATTTATTCGTTCGATTTTTATATTTTCAGCATGAAGGAAAAAACCTGAACAAGCAAGCTAACAGTGTTCATCTCTTCATCCTGTTTTTCTATTCCATTATTTTACATTTACGTTTACTTTTATTCATTTGGCAGACACTTTTATCCAAAGCGACTTACAAGTAGGAGAGCATAGAAACATTTTGTCAACACGCTAAACAGTACCGTTAGTTTACAAGGCCATGCTACTAGAGGATTAAAGCCGGAGTAAGCAAAGGAGAGAATGAACAACATTTATTTTCATTTTTTTATTTTATCCATTCTATTGAGTGCATTTATTTTGATGAGACGGCACTCTAGAATACCTTATTCTTATTGGCCAATCACCAAATTCCAAGGTCTGATATTCCCAGATAACATCCACTCAAAACTAATAACACAGGGTAACAGGCACAGTTTAATATTACACAAAAGTGTAATATAAATATGCTTTTCAATAACATACAGTGAGGGAAATAAGTATTTGATCCCCTGCTGATTTTGTAAGTTTGCCTACTTACAAACAAATGAAGGGTCTATAATTTTTATGGTGGGTTTATTTTAACTGATAGACACAGAATATTAAAAAAAATCAGGGGAAAAAAATGTTATATAAAGGTTATAAATTGATTTGCATTTCAGTCAGTGAAATAAGTATTTGATCCCCTACCAACTAGCAAGAATTCTGGCTCCACAGATTGGTTATGTGCCTATATGGACCACAGATTAGTCCTGTCACTTTAAGAAAGTACTCCTAAATCAGCTTGTTATGTATATAAAAGATGCCTGCCAACAGAATCTGTATCTTCCAGTTCAACCTCTCCAACACCATGGTCCAGACCAAATAGGTTTTAAAGGATGTCAGCGACAAGATTGGAGACCTGCACAAACCTTGAATAGGCTACAGACAGAAGCTTGGTGAGAAGGAGACAACTGTTGGTGTGATTATTTGGAAATAGAAGATATACAAAATAACTATCAAATGCCCTTGTTCTGGAGCTCCCTGCAATATTTCCCCAATGGGGTAAAGATGATCATGAGAAATGTTAAAGATCAGCCCAGAACTACACGGAAGAAGCCTGTTAATGATTTCAAGACAGTTGGGAACACAGTTAGCAAGCAAAACATTGGTAACACATTGGTAACACGCTATGCCACAGTAGACTGAAATCCTGAAGCACCCGCAAGGTCCTCCTGCCCAAGAAGGCCCGCCTGGCTCGTCTTAAGTTTGACAATGAACATAAAAATGATTCAGAAAAGGCTTTGGCGAAAGTGCTGGCACTGCTGTGAGACCAAAATGGACTCCTGTGTTTGGAGGGAGAGAAATGCTGACTATGAGCCCAAGAACATCATGTCTACAGAGAAGCACAGTGTTGGAAACATTCTGCTTTAGGGCTTTTTCTCTGCTACAGGTATACAGGATGACTTCACCGCATTGAGGGGCTGAGGGACGGGCCCATGTACCGTAAAATCTTGGACGAGAACCTCCTCCCCTTAACTAGGTCACTGAAGATGGGTCATGGATGAGCCTTTAACATGACAAAGACGCAAAACATATTGCCAAGACAACCAAATAGTGGCTTAAGGAGAAGCACATTAAATGTCCTAGCCAGTCTCTAGACCCTAGTCCTATAGAACCTCTGTGAAGGAGGCTAAAACTCCAATTTGCTGAGCGACAGCCAAGAAACCTTAAAGATTGACAGAGGAGTGGACTAAATGTATCCGGACACATGTGCAAACCTGGTGACCAACTATCAGAAATGTCTGACCTCTGTGCTTGCCAACAAGGGTTTCTCCACAAAGTACAAAGTTATGTTTTGCTTGGGGATCAAATACTTATTTCACTGACTGAAATGCAAATCAATTTATAACCTTTATATAACATTTTTTTCCCCTGATTTTTTTTAATATTCTGTGTCTATCAGTTAAAATAAACCCACCATAAAAATTATAGACCCTTCATTTGTTTGTAAGTAGGCAAACTTACAAAATCAGCAGGGGATCAAATACTTATTTCCCTCACTGTACATGACATTATATTTATAAATGATTAAACCAAGTTGCCTGTTCCTGGGATTGAACGTCGTCTCTCACCTTAAAAAAAACAAAAGGAAACGTCTTGGTTACGGATGTGCCCTCCGTTCCCTGATGGAGGTAACGAGACATTGTGTCGAGCCGACAGATGGGGTTCGTCCCTGAGAACCAGTCGCTTCCGACTTCTTAGAAAAGGCCAATGAAAATTGGTGAATGAAATTTGCATGCCGGACTCCGCCCCTGGAAATCCGGGTATAAAAGGGAGACGGCGTGCCTCATTCATTCACCTTAGTTCTGAGGAGCCTGAGACCTCTCACGACTGCTGCAGTGGACAGCACGTGTTGTGGCAAGAGGACACAACGTCTCGTTCCCTCCATCAGGGAACCGAGGTTACAAACGTAACCGAGACGTTCCCTTTCTGTCGGTCTCTCGACGTTGTGTCGAACCGACAGATGGGGTTCCAATGGAAAACGCCACAACACTGTGCCCTGTCACAATCTCAACGAAGCGACGGTGACTGGCCTGGGCGAGTCAGCCGTGAGCGCTACCGCGAAATTGTAACCTACCAATGGGTAGTTAGGGGGTCCCAGAGCTTTCTTGAAAGGTGGGAAGGCCCCTACCTTCAGCCTCACAGGCGGCGGCCTTGTTTCTCTAACAGCGAGAAGCCACCCGGAACCGTAAGGCCACTGAGTAAGCGCTACTTCCTCAAGCGGGGGATGCGCTACAGAGACCACTTCCTACCACAGGGAGGAGACTAGTGGAGATACCAACATGGTCTCACCGATGGGGGAGAACTCATGGGAAGAAAGTGCGGACTGAAGGAGTTAACCGCGAGGTGGAGGTCCACCTAAGGATGTCATGGTTTACCAAGGTGGGAACCAGCATGAGGATACATCAGACGGAACCGCCCTGCTGGGGGGTTGCAACGTCTGGTAGCACTAGGTCCGGTTAGAGCTATGTTGCGAATAACTCAGGTGATACCCGGCCTAAGGGACAGGGCTGCTCTGCCCAGCCCACCCACAGGAGGTGCTTGCTAGTGATGGATAGAGTGCCTGTTCTTCACCCAGTGGGGGAAGAAGGGAGGCTAGTAGTACGCTGACCCCCTAGGGTCAGATACTGTCATAGGCGTACACCCTACCGGTCGCCGGTCTTGCCTGATGCCCGCAAGACTCGCCGACCGGTTTTACGCGAAGGCTGTAGGACCTCGCGAAGGTGATGGGTGTAGCCCAACCCGCAGCTCTGCAGATGTCTGCCAGAGAGGCGCCAGCCCGTGCCCACGAGGAGGCTGTACTCCGTGTGGAGAGAGCCCTCACCCAGTGGGCGTAGGCGAACTAGGAAAGGTACGCCAAGTGACGGCGTCCATGATGCAATGCGCCAACTCTGTTTGAGACAGCCCTCCCAGCTGATCTCAAAAACAGACAAAGAGCTGCTCAGAGCTACTGCGGCTCTGCGTGCGGTCCAAGCAGAGGCGCAATGCGCGTACTGGACACAACACAGATGGGGTTGGGTCTTCCTCCCTGGTTGGGAGCGCCTGCAAGTTCACCACCTGGTGTCTCGGGGGAGAGGTGGGAACTTTGGGCATGTAGCCGGGCCGGGGTCTCAGGATAGCGTGAGAATAACCGGGCCTGAGTTCTTGGCAATCTGTGGACACGGAGAATGCTTGTAGGTCCACTACCCTCTTGAGCGTCCTCCCGAGAGCCGTCTTCATCGTGAAGTGAGAAAGAGTGGCATCTCCGAGGGGCTCCAGGACGTAAGAGGGTACGGAGCGTGGGCGAGGTGGTAGCCTTCCCGCGCCCCTAGGAACCAAATGATCAGGTTGTGCTGTCCTAGAGACTACCAGCAACTGGGTCGTGATGAGCGGCAACAGCGGCTACATACACGTTCAGTGTGGAAAGGGAGAGATTATTCTCGAGTTTCTGGAAGGACCGCAACCACTTGATCAAGCAACTCCGCGGGTCTTCTCTCGAGAAGAGCACCAGGATGAGAAGAGGCACCACTAGGCGTATCGTCACCTAGTGGCCAGGGCCCTAGCCTGAGTAGTGGTCTTAACCGCCGCAGGGGTTAGGCCACTCAGGATCTCCTCGTTCTGTCCAGGGGCCAGACATGGAGGTTCCAGAGGTCTGGCCCGTGATGCCATAACGTGCCCTTCCCCTGGGAAAGCAGGTCCTTCGTCAGGGGAATCGGCCAGGGGGGAGCTGTCGTCAAGAGCATTAGCTCCGAGAACCAAGTCCGGTTGGGCCAGTATGGCGCAACTAGTACACTTGATGCTCCTCTTCCCTGACCTTGCACAGGGTCTGTGCAATGAGGCTCACTGGGGGAAGACGTACTTCCGCTTGTCCCACGGCCAGCTGTGCGCTAGAGCTTCCGTGCCGCGGCAGGGAGTACTTTAGCGGCAATGGGTGGTGTCCAGGGAGGCGAAGGGGTCTACCTGAGCCCGCCCTGACTGTCCCCAATGAGCTGGCTATGCGGGGGTGGAGTCGCCACTCTCTGCGAGGCGTCAACTGACGAGAGAGCACATCGGCTGTCTGGTTCAGGTCACCTGGGATATGTGTGGCCCTGCGGACTCCACAGGAGGAGGCTTCGGGCGAGTCGTGTTAGCTGCCATAAGCGAACGCCACCCTGGCGGTTAAATACGCTACGGCAGTTGTGTTGTCCGACTGGACCAGCACGTGCTTGTTCTGCACAAGAGGTTGTAACCCCTTCAGTGCGGGTAGCACATCCAACAACTCTAGGCAACTTGATATGCCAGCGCAGGCGGGGGCCCGTCCATCGCCCCGACACTGCGTGCCCGTTGCACACGGCACCCCAACCCTGCAGGGAGGCGTCTGTCGACCCTGACGCGTCTCGACCTGCCCGAGTGGGAACCCCGTCCATTGAAGACCAAGGGGTTAGGTTGCGTCGGCAGAAAAGCGTAATCACCATCCGCCTGCTGCCGGTGTGCCACGCTCTCCAGAGTCCAGGGAACTCGACTTGAAATATTCCAGGCAGTTCAACACTGACTGAGCGCTTTCTGAGTCTGTCGCGCTGTAATGGAGACAGAGTTGAATTCCATACCAAAAAAGAGGATGCTCTGCACAGAGGAGAGCTTGCTCTTTTTCGGTTGACCTGTGGTCCCAATCGATCTTGGTGCCGAAGCACTAGGTCCTGTGTGTACATAACAGATCTCACGAGTCAAATGAGCCAGTCGTCGAGATAGTTTAGTACCTGCACACCTCTCTCCCTGAGGGGAGAGATCTTCGTGAAGACTCGTGGGGACAGGGACAGACCGAAGGGGAGGACTCTGTACTAATATGCCTGACCCTCGAAAGCGAACCGTAGGAACGGGCGATGACTAGGGAGAATTGAGACATGAGAGTAAGCGTCCTTCAGGTCGATTGCCATGAATCCATCTTGACATCTGATAGATGCCACGATGTGCTTCTGCATGAGCATCCTGAACGGCAGCTTGAGTAGGTGCCTGCTCAAGTTACGCAGATCTAGCGACCCCCGCTTTTTTGGGGATGATGAATTACGGGCTGTAAAACCCGTTGAACATCTCGGCTAGAGGGACGAGCACGATCGCTTCCTCACCAGAGGGGTGGCGACCTCGGCCCGAAGCATGGGAGCATCCTTGCCTCTGACTGAGGTTGAGAGGATGCCCCGAAACTTGGGCGGGCGTCTGGGGAGTTGGATCACGTAGCCGAGACGGACCGTATCCCGTAGTCACCGTGACGGTTTGGGAAGCTCTTGTCAGGCTCCCAGGGACCAAGACAGGGAGGCTAGGGGTACGTTCTGCTTCATCGACCTCCCGGGGGTGGTTCGATGGCTGGCAGTGTGGATCCCTCGCCGTGGGGGGGCCCCCGGAGAGGAGATCGGCTCTGCAGTTTTACCTGCTTGGCGATGATGTAGCACAACGCACCATCGAATGAGAGTGCTTAGGCTAATGATTATCCTCGACATTGGGTCTTGCTGCAAAGTCGAGTTACCGAACACCGTCGTGTAGAGGGTGAGAGCGGCTGTGATAATACCCAGACGATGATGTGGCACAACGCACCGTCGATTGAGAGTGCTTAGGCTGCTGATTATCCTCGACATTGGGTCTCGCCTTGAAGCAACGCCGAGTTGCCGAAAACACCGTCGCGTAGAGGGTGAGAGCAGCTGTGATAAACACCCAGAGAGAGAGAAAACTCTTAAAAGTGGGCTGTTGGGACGGGGCAGGAACCGTCCCGGATCGACTACCAGCAATGGAATGGCTGGGGTTGGGCCCGAAGGTATTCTCGATCTCCCTGGGGTCTTCCCATGAGGGCCGCTTTGGCTTCCGCCGTGGCTTCTGACGGGGTGGTGGTCTCCTCTTCGATGTCTCGAAGAGGACCAGGGCTGCTGGGAAGCAGACGGTGCACGGGATCTCGGCGGCCAAAGGGCGGTTGAGTCGCGGCTGAGGAGGATATACTTGATATCCTCTGTCTGCTCCTTTACTGTCGAGAACTGCAGCTCGACAGTATCACCAAACAGCCCCCCTTGCGAGATGGGTGCATCGAGAAAGCGGACTTTCTCGGCGTTACTCATCTGTGCAAGGTTCAGTCAGAGGTGTCTCTCCTGGACCACAAGTGTGGACATCGCCCGACCCAGGGCCTGCGCGATCACCTTGGTCGTCCGTAGAGCGAGGTCGGTGACGCCGCGGAGTTCCTGCATAATCGCTGTGTCGGTCTACCCTCGTGGAGCTCTCTCCGCGCATTGGCCTGATGGACCTGCAGGATGGCCATAGCGTGGAGAGAGGGGACAGCTTGGCCCGCAGCAGAGTAAGCTCTCGACACCTCAGATGCCAAAAAGCCTACGTGTGTTGCACCCACGAGAACAGCGGGACATGCCACGCTGGAGAAATTTGCTCTTTTAGAGAAAGAACTCGAACACTTCTGGAACCGCCGAGACGCCCAGGGGAAGTCGCCGCAGGAAGGGACAGTCCACTGCACCACGTCGTAGAGCCGGCAGTCTTGTAGTTGCTACTTGTAGCGAAGTCTGTTGATCATGAGCGAAGGCTCTGAAGAACAAAAGGTGAATGAATGAGGCACGCCGTCTCCCTTTTATACCCAGATATCCGGGGGCGGAGTCCGGCATGCAAATTTCATTCGCCAATTTTCATTGGCCTTTTCTAAGAAGTCGGAAGCGATTGGTTCTCAGGGACGAACCCCATCTGTCGGCTCGACACAACGTCGAGAGACTGACAGAAAGGGAACAGGTTTTTCTCGTTGAAGGTCTGCATTCGTTAATAACACTGTCACACTGCTGGGGTTTATCTTGCGCTAACAACCGGCTGTCTGTATCCCTTATGTGTTTTGGAAATGCTTTATTGACATTAAACTGCATGTTTACATTAACTGTAAAGTTTGACAGAAAAAGCTCATGTGTGATGTGGATGACTGCATTATACTGTAACCTTTCTGTTATTTCGGTTTGATTTGGATCTGTAATGTGGTCGACAGATCTGGAAGCGTTTACTGCAGTGCAAACCCTAAAATGTTTGTCAACCAATCAAAATGAGGCATTCAACAGGCCCCTTGGAAAACCTGTGACATTATGTGTGATCAACGCATAATCTCAATAGTTGTGAGAGGTTTTTATTGACTCTTAGCACAGACAGGTAACAGAAACATGAACATGTTAATCCATTTTTGTTGTTTCTTCTTTTTTTTGTACATTTTTTAATGCATGTAAATATGAGGCTATATTGAGCCTAATCTGTCATGATTATGTCTCCATCATAATGTGTTGGCCACCCGCTGTCACACGCCACAACAATGTAACGACCATAAGTAGACTTTTTACCTCTGTATTCACATTTTGGATATCTCTCCCCGCTTTGTAATTCACATTTAACCACAGCAAAAGGTTGGTTGCTAACATACATGCGTGCGCTACCTTTATAATTTTTTCCAGCACCATTACAAACTTTTATAATCTCTTTTTTTGATGCTGTTATGAAGGTGTTGACTGTTTTGCAGTCGTTGTTAGTTTGGCCTTCTGTGATGTGTCTTTTACTCATCTCACTGTCACATTTCTTCTCATTCATGTCTTCATACACATGCTGTCGGAGGAATTTCTCATAGCCTGGCTTGACATCAGCGGGTACATCGTCAGCTTTAACATCAGAGGAACACAAGATCAGCAGAAGAATCACAGCAGACAGATGGGCCTCCATGACCTGCTGAATAACATACATTATATCAAGGCAATGTCCACTGCCGTTTGACAAAATCAGTTTGTGTGATCAATGAAACAAATATTACAGAATTACAGACCTCGCTGTTTAAGGTAGAGAAGTATTGTGCTCCAGGAGTTGTCTTTAGTCTGCAGACTGTGAAACAATGTAAGGCACAGAATAACTATAATACACTGCAGTACGAAATAGTAAAAAGTAAAATTGGAGTGTTTTATTAATCCAAAATGACTTTTAATGTGACATAAGCGAGCCTTTGGCAAATTTGATCATGCTTATGTGTTATGAATTGTTTAGGTTTGCAAATATTAAAGAAAAACAGTGTGTCAAACCCAAACTATTTACGTACAACGAACATGAAATGGATTTTACTTTGCATATGATAGAGAAATACTGTAGCACTTGCAGATCAAGCAGCTCTTTAAAATCGCAGCATTTTCTATAATGAATGATAATGAACCACTGACATACTTGCAAATGTAGTCATAAACCAAAACCAAAGTCTATCGCTTTTAGACAAACTTTATTCCCACACTGAAGGAATTGCACCGCACTGGTCTTTCGGTGCTCTGCAGATTACTGATCCACTACCTCTTTCCATTTGTACCCCCTTAAAATACCAGCAACATATCTGATTAAAGCTAGTGTAAAGTATTACTCACATTGCAGGGCGACTGTAGTCTTCAAAAGAAACCTGTGGCCTGAACCTCAAAGTGTATCTGTGTCTGTCACCTCGGACTATTAATGCTTGAGCTCGTGCAAAGAAAATTGTGACACTTACAGTCAACAGCCAATCATGATCAAGATGCGGTGTAAGCACCACATGACATATTGGAAAGACTTAATAACACAGTTCCGCTTCGTGGAAAGAAAACATTTGACAAGGACAGGGCTGAAGTCAAGTCCCAGACTAACAAGTGTGTTTGTGTTTGTAAAACCTACTTAGTTTTTTCCGAATGCTAACAAGCTTCAGTCAAGTACTGAAACCACATTTTCAAAACTCTTCAAAGTGTGTTTCCAACGTGAGTCACCCCCAAAACTCACTTAATTTAACAAAACACTTCATGTATCACTGAAAATGACTTGTAGGACACTGTCAACAATTCTCATCTGAAGGCAAACGCTGTCCCTCATAACACACTGACTGACCTACAAAAACAAACACTAACAACAGTGAGCATTACACATGGGTAATACATGACAGAATAACAAGAGCTCCTTAGACACACATGTAATGAGACGCAGTCAGAAATGCTACAAAAATGACTGTAATATGTTTCAAAAGACATGTCAATTGTTGTTTTGTAACATGTGGTTCATGCAGATTTACCCTTAGGACATCTGGGTCGGCTTTCAGCTGAAAGTGCAATTAGCTGAGTGAAACTTTTACCATTTTTATTCATTTTCTGCTGAAGTCTTCAAAATAATGCCAACAGGAATAATGCATGGAAGTAGCCATAATTCTGGTTTGAATGCGTTTTTAACCATTGCATTTGAAAATGTTATCACTTGATAAATGTGCAGACAATATCAAGTGTTTTGCAGGTGGTGATGTATGAATGACAAAAGTGTTCATCAATTTTGGAAAATGTGGTCATTGAATGCATTTGGTGTGGAGAGTTCAGTACAAGAATGAAAGAAAAAAAAGAAATAATTAAAGGAATAGTTCACTATCAAATTAAAATGTCATGATAATTCACTCACCACATCTCATACATACATGTGTTTATTTCTCCTGTGGAAAACAAATGGAGTCTTATGAGGAAAGCTTTCCAGGGTCCATATACTGTGCATACAGTATAATGGACTTCAACGGGGGGCTGTTGGTTAAAGACCATATTTCAGTTTCATCGCAGCTTCAAAAGGCTCTACACGACACCAGCCGATGAATAAGGGTGTTGTCTAGCGAAACGTTTAGTCATTTTCCAAGAAAACAAAAAATGATATACTTTTTAAACATAAATACATTGCTTGCACTGCCTTGGATGCCTCCATGATGCGCATCCACAACTTCACGTGCTACGCAATCACATTGGAAACGTCACATGTGACGCAATCGGTAGTGTGGAGAAAGAAGACCGTTCAAAAGTTCTTGGATGATGAATGACACGTTATATGTCTTTGTGCAAGATTATTGTTTAAAATGGTCAGTTCGTGTGCATATCGTATTATATTGTATTGTCATTGTGTTGAATGTCTGTACTAGAAGCTTCCAACACCAAAGAAAATTCCTTGTGTGTGCAAGCACACTTGGCAATAAAGCTCTTCTGATTCTGATTCTGATTCTGATATCAGGGATGTTTCAATCCTTTCCAACATGACTAAGCAGCACGTGAATCATGGAGGCATCCGAGGCAGAGCAAGCCATATATTTATGTTTAAAAAGTATATATATATATATATATATATTTAGTTTTCTTGGAAAATGACTTAGAATGAAATTTAAATTTGATAGTGAACTATTCCTTTAACAGTAGAAACAGTAAAGAACAAATATAGAAATAGCAGATCCTGATCCCATCACCATCTCTGTGAAAGAGAACACAGAGTTATTATTATTATAGTTACAGTTATTTTATGATCGCAATGACAATTTTTTCAATTCTCTATCATATCTTTTCTCTAATATCTTTAATTTTTCCCCTAGTATTATTAATATTATTACATTTGTAATTATGGTGTATGTAAAGCTGCTTTGCAACGATGAAATTTGTGAAAAGCGCTATTTAAATAAAATTGTAATTGAAATGCGAGTACTATTGTACTCGAACTTTGTATAGTTTGTATTGTTTTTTCATTCGGACTCTGTGTTTAGCTACTGTAGATTGTTTTGAGATCGCTTCAATGTTCCCAAAGAACATGCACCGCAGCAAAATCTGTAACTAAAATTGAAATGAAAAACTGAAACTAACAGAATGGGTAAAATAACTGAAATTTTACTACTAAATGATCATTTAGAATTCAAAATGAAATAAAAATTCAAACTAAATTTAATGTACAGTGAAATTACAATGACCATTCCATTACCACACTTGGTACAGAGAGCTTCTTTACTTTTCTTTAAGTATACTTTTCTTTACTAACTGACTCATACAGAGGCTGTGATCTTAAAATGGTTGCCGAGGAACATCATGCTTTGGTATAAAACGTGAATATATATACTTTGTATTAATTTAATATAATTATATATTAATATGTAATAATAAGTTTTGTTATATTCATAACTTTTTGATCTTCCATTGCATTGGTAAATGATGTGTAGGAACTGACACCAGAGTTGTCTCATTTTGTCTTGAACGTGCCTAAGATTAGATCTTTTGGTTCTGATCCCAACTCTACACCTGTTAGAGAACAGGTTCTGTGTTCTGGTCCAGGAACATCCTTTCCATTACATGGACACATGGTGAGGTCAATGTAAAACAAAAAAGAGGTCGTTGATGTTTGACTCATGTAAAAGGACTCAAGTAATGACCCAACCATGGCCCACAGTTGTCAGATTGTCAGAAGGCAGTATGATGACATGTCCTTTGCCATTTTAAATTTGAGATGAAACAGCTCCAGTTGCAGAATACACATTAACTCAAACGTTGCAGAGCAGCCATCCGTCTACACAAAGGAATCATGAGTAATTCTGTGTTGGGTTTCATTGTCTGTAATAAGCAAAAACCTACTGAAAGTGTTGACATCTTACCCACTGACTATTTATCTGATCAGTCCTTGGTTACGCTTGCCCAGTATGGGGCGGACTACCTAAAGGTTTCTCCGATGAGTCAGAGAGGGTCCAAAAACATTGCTGTTGGATAACAGGTCTCCCAACTTCTACATTGTCATTACTGAGCTAGAGGCACGACGAAGCCACCATACGTACTTTTACCAAACTGTTTATCACCACTGCATTGCTTTCTGACAGTGGCTCCAACACTTTCTTATCTAAATTTTTTAAGTAATGTAAAATGTATGATGTATGTAATGTAAGATCTATGTTGTATCTTTTTGTAAGAATTTTTAAGTGTGCGACTCGTTGTTCACTTGCATGGACTATTTATTGTTCACGTAAATCTTTTCCACCTTGGACAGTGCAGCACTTCTTATGGTTTCTTGTTGCTGCCTTGAAATAAAGACTAAAGCACAAGCAAACTGTGTTCATATCACTGGGTTTCTTTCTCTGTGTCGAATGACGACACTACGGGGAATGCTCCTGCCTGATTTCTGTGTCATTTGCCTAGATAACATCATTTCTGGGAAGTAAGATTTGAATGAATAAATAGTTTTATTTATTCAAAGTTTAACCGGCAGGAAACTTCTGGCACAAGAAGTCATGTGATATGTCTCTATATCAGCATGGCTGTGATTGTCTCCTCATGCCTCTGGCCTAACCACAGCCATGCTGATATAGAGTGTTACGTGCCTAATATTATGTGTGGGAAAATTGTTTTCTTCCGCTGCCATTTGTTTCTCCATAGTACTTTGTTTGGTGGTTTGAGAATATTCACAATAGAGTGTTTAACGCTGTTTGTCTTTTGTATTTTGGTGACACATGGTTCCCGTGCTGGATAACACCCGACCGGAGGGTTCTTGAACAGGGAAGTATGTCACGTGACTTACATTTGTGCATCATGTAGGTCGGTTGCTGTTTCAGTTTAGCAGGGATGGGGAATTTAGAGTTTGCTTTTGTTTTGTTCTTTGCTTTAGCAACGCTCGTGTTCTTTCCCCCCATGTTCGTGGTAAAAACTGTAAATACCCATAAAATAATTGTGTATATATACCATCAGTATATTCTTGCACCCTTTTGGAAATAAATCTTTCTTGTTGCATGTTACGAACGAACCTGTTGATTATTTTCATGGTTTTCATGGTCCCTCCATAACCCTATAGACAAAAACAACTTGAGGACGTAACAAGAAACACATCACACTCCTACTCCTGTGATGTTGTGTTATGTTTGACTTATTTCAGGATGTTGTGCCAGAGGTGTCCTGCCAGTCAAATGTTGAATAAATAAAACGTATTTATTCATTCAAATCTTACTTCCCACAAATGATGTTATCTAGGCAAGTGACACAGCGCTCCCTGTCAGAAATGCAATAAAGAATAGCAGTACCAGTATTTGAGAGTGAATGGGAAGGGAAGTGTCATCCAGTTTCAGCTAAACTGAACCACTATGTGCTTTATTAACAGTCAAAGCAAATCTATTAAACTCTCATGATGACAAAGTTCAAACAAATTATAATTTCATTGATTACTCACTTTCATTATTGTTCTTGTCAACGACATGTTAGAATAGAACAGTTTTACTGTCATTGTCCAGCTGTTATGATGCCCCAATTGTTGGTTCGTCACAATTGATGAAACTAATATTGTTTCTGCATGTGTAAATGTAATAAGGGAATGGTGGTTCCACTAGACCAGTGGTTCCCAACCTTTATTATCTCACGGCCCACACAACCAAACACAAATGTTTCCGCGGCCCACTGCTATTTTGTTAATGAACCCGCTATTTGTGTCGTGTTGGTAATTGAGTACTCAGAAGCATTACTGTTACCTGTCTTTATTGAATGAACTGGTAATTAATTGAATAAACATAAAAATGTACATAACAAGTCACCAAGCCCCATGAGACTCGGGTTGACACTTCTTAAGTGAACGGAAAACCAAATCCAGGCAGAGGTCGGCAGCGGGTAGACCGTTAGCGGAGCAATCAGTCAGAGGGAACAGAAAAAGCAGGGTTGAGCCGTCACAAACAGTCAAAACCGGCAAAGAAGAGAACTGGTGCACTGGACAAAGCAAGATTAGAGTCAGGCGCGAGTGACAAGCGCAAATCGAAAGCACGTACAGAGCGAACAACCAAGCTAAACTGATAACAAAAAATCACTTAACAATCAGACATCATAAACAATCATAGGCTAAATCTATGTCACTCACCTAATGCGAAGGTTGATGTTGTTTAGCATTTACTAAGCGCTGTATGTCGGGCTGGAGTGAAGAAAGTTGCAAGCGGAGATCAGGCTCGACGTTAAGCTTATTCCGGTATTTTGTCTTGAGTGCCACCAATGCAGAAAATCCAGCTTCGCATAAGTATGTTGTCGGAAATGGCATCAAAAACCTCAGAGCTTTGTCAGAAAGATCAGGATACTCAGAGAGAGTATGAATCCAAAAATCAGTCAAAGATTTTTGAGAAAACGTTAATTTTAAAGCACTGTCACAAGATAAGTCAATGAGGCTGTCATGCTCTTTTGCACTTAAACTTGTGACGGATCCCTCACACAAGTTTGCAAAAGGATTTTCCATCCAGGTTACCTGGACATCTAGAGATGGAAAGTAGTCACGCAACTGGCTCTTCAATCCTTGGAGATGCTCTTCAATCAGCTTTTTAACCGAAGCGGGTAGGCTCGTTGCTTCTTCTGTCAAAAAATGTGACAAATTCTCAAACAATTCGGCGTGTGATTTGCAAATTCGCCTGGCCCAAATGTCCAGTTTCTTTATTGTGGCTTCGATTTTATTTTGGACTTGAAACGCTGTCACTGATTTGCCTTGAAGACTCAAATTCACCCCATTTAGGTGATTGAAAATATCAGAAA
Organism: Triplophysa rosa; assembly: GCF_024868665.1. Classification (NCBI taxonomy): domain Eukaryota; kingdom Metazoa; phylum Chordata; class Actinopteri; order Cypriniformes; family Nemacheilidae; genus Triplophysa; species Triplophysa rosa. The sequence goes on along the minus strand of NC_079899.1, from coordinate 1,417,905 downwards.
GATAGGACAATTTTGCAAGCCACTCAAAGTCACTGAGGCGGTCAGAAAGGGGGCATTTTGAGTCGGATAAAAAAATCTGTGCTTCGTTGCGTAATTCGAAGAGACGAGTAAGGACTCTGCCTCGTGAAAGCCATCGTACCTCAGTGTGTAGAAGAAGCTGAACATGGTCACTTCCCATTTCCTCACAGAGAAGTCGAAACAAACGTGACTGAAGGTGCCTAGTCTTTATGAAATTTACTATTTTAACAGCCTCATCCAAGACACATTTGAGATCTGTGGGCATCTTCTTGGTCGCTAGTGCTTCCCGATGAATACTGCAGTGTACGGAGCTCACGAGCGGTGCAAGTGTTTTCACGCGCGCAACGAGTCCGTTGCGATGCCCAGTCATGGCTCTTGCTCCGTCTGTGCTCAGACCCACGCATTTAGACCAATCAATTCCATTTGAAACAATGAATGCATTCAAAATATCAAATATGGCTTGGGCAGTTGATTGACCCGGCAGCGGCTTACAGAAAAGGAAATCCTCTTGTAGTTGTCCATTATGTACATACCGTACAAAGGCAAGAAGGTTGGAAAGGTTTGCTATATCAGTCGATTCATCCAACTGTAGGGCATAAAAAGGACTCTCTCGAATGTTTTTAACCAACTTCTGAGTTATATCTTCTGCCATTTCATTTATTCTTCTCTCAACTGTATTATCTGAAAGTGAAATCAGATTTAACTGCTTGCGAGCTTTGTCTCCACACATCACGCTAATCATTTCTTTTGCGGCAGGTAAAATCAAGTTTTCACCAATTGTGTGAGGTTTTCCAGCCTTTGCGATGAGTTTGGCAACACGATAAGATGCCTCCACTGCTTTACTGTTGTCGTTGCTAGAGAACGCAGTTTCAAGAGTTTTTTTCCTGCTTTGGTACTCTTTAAGTTTGTTCTCAAAAAACTCAATAGGCTTGGACGCATATTCGCTATGTTTTGTCTCCAAGTGTCGTCGTAGTTTGTTTGGTTTCAATGCTTCATTTGACAAGACTTCTGTGCATACAACACAGAGCGGTAGCTGCTCGTTCTCCGTTCCCACACATGTGAAACCTAGCGCTAGGTAGTCACTACTGTATTTTCTTCGTTTAGGTTTATTTTGAGTCTTTTCAGCGTCATGCTTACTTGTAGATGAAGAAACGTCTGTATTTGTCCTTTTCAGCGATCCCGTTGACAACCATTTATCCATGTTTAAATCTACTGTAGCATGTATGCAGCAGAAATGTGTAAGATAAATTGGCGGGTTGTTAATACACCAATCAGTGAGCTCCAATAGTGAATGCATAGTAACAGTTTATTATTTATTTCTTGTTATTTAATTATATTTCTCAAATTATATTTAATCATGATTAGACATTTTTACATATTAACAATAGTATTTCTATGAATAATTGGCGGCCCCCCTGCAATACTTTTGCGGCCCACTAGGGGGCCGCGGCCCACAGGTTGAAAACCACTGCACTAGACCAACAGATAGTGCTGTAGTACTCGAGTCCGGACTCGAGACGTTTTTTTATGATCTCGGACTTGTCTTGGACTCGTTGGTATTTGCACTCGGACTTGGTCATTGGTCTCGCCAAATGTTCTAGTCGATCTCGACCGAAACCAGCGATATATATATATATTTTCTCCTTCAAATCAAAACATCGATAGAGCATGCTTCTTGTGATCCGAACATCCGTGTGATGCAGACTCTCGACTCAAGAACGAGAGCCGCGCGTGCTCATAAGTTCTCTTCAGACAGCAGTTCAGTTCAGTGTGTGCTGTTGGTGTAACTAAATAACTCCGGTATATTGGTTCAAGTCCGCGGGACTGTCATGCACGCCAGAAAGTGAAGAACTGGATTAATTTGTGGGTAATATTAAGTGTTTACGGGAGACGCTAAACGCGAACAATTCAGGTGAACTGGTTCGACCGGTTTACTTAAAAGAATGAACCGGTTCAAATGAACGATTCGTCTGCGGCGCGAACTGAACAGCATCAATCTTTTGCTTTTAAACGATCCGTGGGGCCTGTGGCTGCTCTTTCTGGCAGCTCCTCTATCGAACGCGCACGAGCACGGGCAGGCGCGCGCGCACACATACACACACACACGCACACACGCACGGGCAGGCGCGCACACACACACACGCACGCGCGCACGCACGCACGCACGCACGCACACACACACACACACACACACGCACGCACACACGCACGGGCACGGGCAGGCGCGCACAATCTTTGGCCGTAGCTGTTTCCATTCTAGGGTGCATTTTAGACAGGCCCTCCTGAAGTTCCCTAAGCACTTCCCCTAGGGGGAATCCCCGCCGTCATTTTGAAGTGCATTCTTCATGAAGTGGACGAGGGAAGTTTACATGGACAGACCCTCGTTCCCTCGATTTTGACCGAGGGAACGAGTCTACTATAGATGTACACTTCAAGTTGCTCTATATCCCACAATTCAACTGGACTGTGACGTCACAGTGGATAGCTTAACTGTAGTGTAGGCTATGGTATGATCATTTTTTTGTGAATAAACACATAATAGTGTATATTATGTTAAATTATGTTGGTATTTATTTGCTTAGCCTGTTTACTGTCAAAGTTTATACTGTTGATGTTTTGATTGTGTAATTTTGTTTTTCTCCAATAGCTTATACAACTATCTATGTTTTTATATTTTCTAAAACAACTGATATGTGTATAGAATGGTGCATGAAACAAATTCATAAGTGAATAGAGGTTTATTTAATAGTTTTTTTCAACTGCTAACAAACATTGTTCAATACTGAAGCCACATCTTCAAAACTCTTCACACAGTCTGCATTACCAACATGACTGTCGGCCCCACACTTCATCTCACCTCCAAAACTCACTCACTCCGACCAACAAAACACTTCATCTATGTGTCAAAATAAGATCATTCCAACATAACACTGACAACAATTCTCATCCAGAAAACATACATTTCATTTATAACATACTGACCTAAAAAACACTAACAACAAGGAGCATTTCAGAAATGATGAACTTTATTAGTAAATGTTGAATGATTTGTCTCATAAATCAGTCTTTCAAATAGAATAACTCATTTTCACTTTAATGAATGTACTACAGCAATTTTTAATCAGTCTTGTTACATATGCGTACAGTAAGTTTTATTTGTTTATACAGAAGTACTTCATCTTTGAAAGTTACAGTACAAAGGTGAAAAGAGGAAAACAGTTCCAGGGCTGCAATGATGATGAAAAAATGCCTGTCTCGCCTGTTGTTCTGTCACAACATTCCTACTGTTGATGCAACTGTTGAACACGGCAGATTGGGTTTCACCCTTAGACCGCCTCTCTCAAAGAGATCATCATTTACTACATGATCAATAATCTCATCAGAGATCACGACGGCTCTTGGTCTCATGCGCTCTCCCTGTCTGAACCACTCTTCTTTGATCCATATTTCCCCTTTATAAATACAGTAAACCATGGTCATGAGACTAAAGCACATCACCGGAGTAGGATTTCAGCTAAAAGTGTCTATACTTTACCTAAAATAATGACTGCAGAAATACATTAGTCATCATTCTGTTTTAAAAGTGTTTTTAACCATGTTGAAAGCAGTGTGTTAGCGATTGAAAAATGTGCTGTAAATTCATAGTGTTTGGCAGGTTGTGGACTATGAATGACGAAAGTGTTTGTGAATTTTGAAAAATGTGGTCACTGAATGCATGTTGACAGTTTGGTCTGCACAGACTTGTGTTTTGCTGAATGTGTGAAGAGTTTTGAAAATGTGCCTTCAGTATTGAACAATGCTTGTTAGCAGCTGAAAAACACTGTAAGCAAGCAAGAAAGTAATTAAACATCCGCAAATAGCTTTGCAATTTTAATATATTATAATACACAACAGCTATTAAAATAACTTTCCTATTTCTGTAATAAAAATAAGATTCTGTTTCATAAACTTGGTAGTGATAATAAAAAATAAGCTTCTGTTTTATAACGTTGGTAGTGATAAGTTTAACATTACTTACATTAGCCTACCTTTGGGGTCTTTGCTATTATATTCCAGTATCATTGTGCCTCAATGTTTTAGGTGTACAGATGGCTTGCTGCGGTGCTGTGTTATATAGTTTGATGTTAAAATAACATTCTGTTCATTCAACAACGGAGCTTTTCAAACTCATCAAAAACTATTTGAGATCTTCCATGGCTCAAGAAAGACTGAGTGGACTTGCAATAATTAGTATTAATAACAAATTGCCCATCAGATATCTTATAGTGATAGACTTTTCATAAACGACTTTGCCTCCAGAAAAGCCAGGAAACACAAATTCTAAGGAGGAAAGTGGAATATTGAGGTGGTATGTAAAGTTGAGTTACTTTGTCTAAAATAAAGTGTTCTTGTTAGAAAACTATTTTCATTTTTTCATTACAATTGTATTTATTTTTCATATAAGAAGATCCTGTTTGTATTTGATTTTATTTGTAGTTGATTGGTATTCAGCCTGATGTTTTATTCTTGAACTACCTTGTTACAGATCCATCTGATCTGGGCTGGGTTTCCCGAAACCTTCTTAACGCTCATTTTGTACATTTAAATATATTTTTTTATATAAAAAGATACTGTTTATCTTAAGTAATTTTATTTGTAGTTGATTGTATTGCACTTTTTGCACGTTGCTAATTTTTCTAACCAAAAGTAATTAAAGTGGTTAACATGTTTACAGTAACTGGTTTATTTAGCTAATTTTCAACACACCACAAGACACACGCAAGACTCTGTAGAAGGGTAAAAACATTGGTATGATGTAAGGAAGACAGCTACAACAAATCAAATTGATAATGGGTGTTTTAGTGTGTGTATAGTGTGCGATTAATCAAGGATTGACAATAATTAGTCATATTGGTGGCACAGAGGGGCCCCCAAATAAAATTCTGTTTAGGGCCCCCTGAAGGCTTGGGTCGGCCCTGCATACATTACATACAAAATACTTTTCAATAGTGTGTATTTCCTGCGTCCTGCGTATGTTTGAATACAGCGCAACTGTAATATTGAACTTAAACTTCATTTGCTATTATAATGAATTATTATTAATGATGTTTTTGAGAGTTGCAGAATGCAGTAGTCAGAGCTAAGACCGAGCTGTCTTTAAAAGTTTTTTACTTCACGCTCTTTTTGTGTGACGTGGTAACACTTTTCTGAGCTTTCTGTGGCTGTTGTGACAGCCTTTTACCGCAAAAATTCTTTGAGAAACTTTATTTTTAACCATTAACAGACATGTCCTCTAACATAGTAACAAATACAAAACGGAAGTGCGGAGCATCAAACAGGAAGTCACTCGCGGTAATGGCGTCCTCCATGGAGACGTCAAGCAAAAGGTGGATAGGTAGATGAGGATCAGCTGATGCGAGCTTGACTCACGTGACCTAACAGAACTAACACTATTCGCTAGATTTATGTCTCAGAATGAGATTGGAATCAGCTATTTCTCAATTATCACCAATTATACAATTCTTATCAGCTCTTTCACTGCAAGCTGCTGTTGTTGCAAAAGAAGAAGCAGAAGAAGAAGTGTTTTACTATATTTAGGTTTCATTTTGTCATGCCGTGTTTAAGCATTTGTAAAAAAGATCCATGGTTTTCATATGGGGTAAGCTTGTGTGACAAGAAAATGTAAGTATTTTAGAAACGTGTTCATTTGTGTGAAAACAACATGAATTGTGTTAACGGTATTGTCACAACAGACAGATGTTGTGCTAATTGTATTTAGAGTTTTGAAAATGTGACTACAGATTAGACGAATGGATGTTAGCAATTGACAAAAAAAACTGGAACGGTAAAGTTTGACAGAAAAAGCTCACGTGTGATGTGGATGACTGCCGTATACTGTAACCTTTCTGTTATTTTAGCTAAACTCTCTGAAGTGATATGGTACAGTAATGCGGTTGACAGATCTGACACACACATGTACGTCGACCAATGATAATGAAGCATTCGACAGCCCCCTGGAAAACCAGCGATCAATGCATAAACTCAACACTTGTGAGATCATTTTATTGACTGGTAACAACAGCATGAACATATTTATACATTTTTGTTGTTTTTGTTTTCTTTTTTTGTACATTTTTTAATGCATGTAAATGTGAGGCTATATTGAGCCTAATCTGTCATGATTATGTCTCCATCATAATGTGTTGGCCAGGTCTTGTCACACGCCACAACAATGTAACGACCATAAGTAGACTTTTTACCTTTGTATTCACATTTTGGATATCTCTCCCCGCTTTGTAATTTACATGTAACCACAGGAAAAGGTTGGTTGCTAACATACATGCGTGCGCTACCTTTATAACTTGTTCCAGCACCATTACAAACTTTTCTAATCTCTTTTTTTGATGCTGTTATGAAGGTGTTGACTGTTTTGCAGTCGTTGTTAGTTTGGCCTTCTGTGATGTGTCTTTTACTCATCTCACTGTCACATTTCTTCTCATTCATGTCTACATACACATGCTGTTTGAGGAATTTCTCATAGCCTGGCTTGACATCAGCGGGTACATTGTCAGCTTTAACATCAGAGGAACACAAGATCAGCAGAAGAATCACAGCAGACAGATGGGCCTCCATGACCTGTGAGAAACACATACATTATATCAAGGCAATGTCCACTGCCGTTTGACAAAATCAGTTTGTGTGATCAATGAAACAAATATTACAGAATTACAGACCTCGGTGTTTAAGGTAGAGAAGTATTGTGCTCCAGGAGTTGTCTTTAGTCTGCAGACTGTGAAAGATATTAGAGTGTTTTATGAATATCTGACATAACGCTACCTTTAGCTAATTTGATCATCCTTATGATGGTATGAATTCATTCGTTTAGCAAGTATTTTAAAAAGCGTTCATTGTATCCACCTGACACACCCAAACTCTTTACATCATGAACATTAAATATGTTTCACATTTTCACATTACGTAAAGTATGATAGAGATATACTGAACAGAATTCCTCATTGAGCTATTACTCACATTGCAGGGCGTCTGTCGTCTTCAAAATAAACCTGTGGCCTGAACCTCAAAGTGTTTGTGTTTGTGTCACCTTTGGACTATTAATGCTTGAGCTCGTGCGAATGAAACTCTGACGCTTTCAGTCAACAGCCAATCAGGTGAAACATCAAGAGCCAGAAGTCCTTTCATGGTCAGAGCCACACATGTGAAAGCACATGATAATTGAGAAATAGCTGATTCTAATCTCAATCTTTCCGTTACATGATTAACCAACAATGCTGAATATGGTATAGATGACAGTGGAACTGCATTTTTTGTTTTCATGTATTTTTCCACTGACACCAATTCCATATTGCTAATAACGCCTTTACTGCAGCAATTCTGTCACTTACCTTTTTTGTAAAAAGGTAGGAGTAGTATAATCATGTACCTTGTGTCAAAAGTTTGATTGATTTATGACCCCACCTGTCAAAGGTCTGTCAACCAGTCACTCAAATGGTGACTTTTTTGAATTTATGTTGTATGGCTGATGTTGGGGATCCTCTGTCCCCCACCCTTCCTTCAGTGGGGCTAACTACCGACCCCCCCCCCCCTCATCACCCCCTCATCACCCCCTCATCAAAAGTGTGTTTTCAGACTGGTTGATTTTACTATAGGCTATTTGTGAAAGACGGTTGTGTTTGTAAATGAGAGAGAGATCAAATAAATATTTATGTGGGTTTTTCTTCTAAGAGTGTGTTGTTTCCTTGTTCTATGGCTTGTTTTATCAGGCAAATGAGTGAATTGAGACTTGAGGTCTGCAATCTTATCAAAGTGTGACTGTCCCCCTACTATCCCAGGGAAGTCATTTTCACCAGTCAATCAAATTAGGCTGGGTTTTTATGATCTGTCAGTCTTGTTTTGACAGTTTATATTTTATGACTGTGTTGTTGTACCCCCTGCAGTTGTCTGTCCGTGTCTTGATTTCCTTCTGCACGGATGAGTGTCTACGATCTGGCGTGAAGGAAAATCTTTAATGTTTGTGTTATTGACTCTTTCTGATCTTTTTGGCATTAAAAATCAAACATGTCCCACATCTGGTTTAGGGTTAAACTAGTAAACTCGTAAATATCTTCATCTTCATTTTGTTTAGTTCTACACTCTTTTATTTAATAAATGTTTCGTTTCAGATGATATCTCAAGATCTACAAGAAGGAAAGTACTATCCTCTAGTTTATTTCTAACCCTCTAAAGTCATTTCAAAATTCAAGATTGATTACCGTATTCTTTAAAAAATGATATAATCCATTTAAAATGTAGAATAGTCACATAACTTCTCCGCATCACAACGGTGGGGTTTTAAATGTAGCTTCTGTTACAAGAGTTGTGGCCTAGGATGTGTTTATGGTGGTGTTTTGGGGACTCAAACACCCCCACATCCACTTTTCACAGCTTAACTCATGAGCCTGCAACAAACTGAGACTATAGTAACTGTTTCTTTTTTGTTTCAAACCTCTTCATCGCCATTATTTCACGTTGTACATCTGATAGCAAAGAAGCCCAAGAAGTCTAAACAGTAAGTGTTTCCGTTGTACATTATTTTAATGGTTTTTATTTTATTATAAGTGTTAAACAAATGGTGAATTTTTGTTAACAGTTTGCTTCAGATCTAAACTTTACACGAACAAAGTATAAGCTGAATCAACTGGGCTTTGTTTTATTTAATTGTCAGCCTTTTGTGGTTGCTTTTCCCTCAAAACATGTATTGAATATACTTTTATTTTCTGACACAAACCAACTGAGCGTATTCAAAATAATAGCAAGAGAAGTCCCCTCTGCACGTGTTTTAAGTACCACCGTATTTTTCTGTATGCGTAAAATGCTTTTTATGTTTTCACAAGACAGATCTGACAGATTGTGTGCTGGATTGTGCATTACACGTAAGTGGTAAGTTACATTTAAGGATATCCTTTACATGTCAAAATCTAGACTTAAAATTCTAACAAACGTACAAATAAACTAAAAATGGCTAGCATGCAGGAAAATGGGGAACTTATGCAGACATCGTGTCTTGTGAAACGCTGTAAATGATGTTTTAAATGTTTAATAAACATATAGAGCTCCCGAGATAGATGTGCTCTGCTTTCAGCTTTTAGAAAGTTCTTCATTTAAAAGATTGGATGTTACCTCTAGTTTTATCTTATTTAGACAAATGTTCTGGTCTTTTCATCTTCTTTTCTTGATCACTCTACGAGTACTGGCATACATACATATCAGTAGCATTATGTCTTTCAGTGGTGTAGACCTGCATCAACAAATGCTAACTCCATGTGCATTACCCAACCCAAATCTTACATGTTACCTGAGGTAAGGATGGGTTTAGTCATATAGATACACTGTTAACATCTCTATAAACCAGTGCTTCAGTAAATGAATCAGTTGATAAAGAGCTAATTACTTGAAGGATGAATATACGTTTTGTGTTACCATGTAGTCTTCGCCTACACTAGCGTTTTCAAATGTTTTCCAAATGCTGCCTATCCACACTGAAACGTGCTGAAAACGTATATGCGCAGTAACAAAACATATGACGCTACAGCCTGTGTGGGCATTCGTTTCCTTTCTGCCTTTATGTCTCGGCAATGTGAAGCAAAGCACAGAGCACAGAGACTTTTAAATGGATGGAATGAGGCGGGGATGCTGCTGCTGCGGGTAACACAAAACTATAACATTAACAAAGCAAAAGTGAAACTAACCTCGCGCTGCGCTGTCAAACAATAACTGCGAGTGATTAAATATCCCGTCTCCTAAAATGCAATCTAAAGTTTGCATGAACTACCATTCCGCTCTCATACTGGAAAGCAATCAAAACATTAAGAGCACTTCTTGTTATTAAACTGTTTACTTTTGTAAGAAACTACAAAAAATAAGTAGTGCAGTACAGTATGTCTAGCAGTTGTGAAGTTGGTCTTTAAAAGCATCATTTATGTTTAGACTTATTTGTTGACCAGTTGTGGTCTGTGCAATAAACAGTAAAAGTTCTGAACTATTCTATTGTGTTTTATTGTTCCAGTATAGTAATGATAATATTTACAATATTTACACTAATAATATATTGATATATCAAATATTGAGTTCAATAGATGTGTCTCACATTGTCCCACAGCAACATTAAAATATTGTAGATTGGTGTACAATGTTTTATACAAATAATGTATCCTATTTAGTTTCCATTTCATTCATTTTAGATATTTAATATTGGGGGCATCCAAGTTATTTGACATATTTGAAAGAAAAGAATAACTAATTATTAATATTGGTACTGCAATAGTTAAATTCCCTGGTAATTAGTAACGTTTATAATGATGTAACTCAGTTATTAACTCAATTACTATTTGTGAGAAGTAACCAGTAACTGTAACTAATTACTTTTTTACAGTAACGTGCCTAACACTGGCTGGGGTACTCTGTTTGGTTGCTAGGAAGTGGCTTGGCAGCAACCAGTGATGACACTCCAAAGGCTGCTTGTCGGATATAAACCAACCCACACGCCTCTATGAGATTCGGATTTGAAGAGACCCCTATTTGAGTTTGGGTTGCTAGGGTGATGGATAGGGCATGTCTTCATAATGGCGAAGGTGGTTTTTGATTGGCTATTTGCTACGTTGAGTCAAACGAGTCCACCCTCACGTTTCTGTGATATTTCTATCCAAAGATATCCCTTTGAATAAACGTCTATGGGACTTGTTGCTAGGGAGCTCTAAATGGCTGCTAGGGCATGGCTTGAGGAACATTGTATGCACGATCACTTATAAAAGTCATACAAAAGCACACCTCTCTTTAACAGCCACTCAATTTTACACCTCATTTATGGGTCTATGACAAACTGTGTAGGGAAAGTTATGCACCGAAGTTTTGACCAAAAAAACCCCAGAATATTAAGAAGAGCACCACTAACTTTGTTAAAAAATATCTAATAGGCTACTCAAGCAAAAGAATAAACAGAAGTGCAAGCCAAGTATACTTAGAAGTAAACCTAAGTATATCTCAATCAAAAGATTAAATACAAGTATAGGCCAAATATAGTTAAACATTTGTCTCAGTGAAAGCAAGTATAGTTACTGTAAGAGTAAATTTAAGTATATTTCTGAGAAGTAAATAAGAGATAGACAGAAAATATACTTTCCTATTGTAAGTTTTAAAGAAGTATACTAATAGCACACTTGAATAAACTTCTGAACTTTCTTCTAAAGGTAGGGCACATTTCTCAATACTTTGGTGGGACACACACATTTCTCAATACTTTGGTGGGACACACACATTTCTCAATACTTTGGTGGGACACACACATTTCTCAATACTTTGTTAACTTTTGCAAAACCCTTGACACAGTGAGCACAATGTGAGCTAAACTGTGGCTTATACTGTATATCATTGCTTTGGCACAACATGCATTCAATCACTACTTCTTTCAAAGTTCATGAATACTTTTCTCATTTCGACACAACAACAGCCAAACCTCTGTGTACCTACAGGCTCTGCATACTCTTTTAAGTTGAGTTCAAAACAATAACACACAGGGTTTTTTACAATTGCTAACATCCATTCGTCTAATCTGTAGTCACGTTTTCAAAACTCTAAGCACAACATCCGTCTGTTGTGGCCATACCATTAACACAGTTCATGTTGTTTTCACACAATATTTTCACGAGGTCAGTTAATCAGCATGTTTCTAAAATGCTTAAATATTCTTTACATACAAGCTTAGCCAACACCATGTATCTTTCTTGTGTTATATACAAATGCTCGCACACCGCATGACCTCTACTTCTGCAACAACAGCAGCTTACAGTAAAAGAGCTGATAAGAATTTTATAATACACAAGTGATAATTGAGACATGTTGAAGTCTTTCCGTCACATGATCGTCCAATTGCTGAATATCGTATAGATGACAGTGGAACTGCATTTCTTGGCTGTCATTTTGTTTTCTTTTTGCTAACTTGGAATAAAAGGGCATGTTTTTTTTCTCACTGAGAGAAATTCTATATTGTTTATAAAGCCTTTATTGCAGCAATTCTGTCACTTACATTTTTGTACGTTCTGTAAAGGACCGATGGTTACTTCACTGTGGCTTTCGTATTGTATGTTCTATCCACCGTTTCTTCACAAGGGCGGAATGTAAATGTCATTTCATAGCTCTGGCTACCGCATCAAAAATGCCACAACATTGTTTACTTCATTATTTACTTTATTGTTACACAGTAAAAAACGTTTGTGTTATTTTTAACTCATCATTATTTAGGGTGTACTTATTGCATATTTGTCATGATCTGTTCTGTGTTCCCCTGTATTTTGGACTTATGTTATTTCCTGTTGCACGCCATGTTTGTAGTCCTTTGTAGTTTTTCTTGTTAATTAGTTCCCCAGGTGTTTCTTGTTTCCTTTGTTACCCCAGTGTATGTTAATTTTAGTTACATTTTTAGCTATTTTGTTATATGCTTTTGTCATTTTATTATCTGTTTGTTTATTTTTTATGCTGCTATATAAAACATTATTTATAGTTATTATAGTTTTGTATTTAGTTTTATTAATATTTAAAATGTGCTTTTATTTTAATTTTTTTGCAGTGTATTTCCTTTGTCTGGTGTCGGTCTTTGTTTTAGGCTTCGTTCAGTCTGTGGATTACCTTGGTTTGTTTTTGTCTTCTATTATTTCTTTAAATGTTAAACTGCATGTGGATCTCTCTGCCTGGTTACTCCTTGTTACAATATTATACAACAGGGCTGCGTTCAGCCCCGACAAAACGTTGCAAAACGTTTTTTAAACGGAAACGGTGGTGCGATTGAACACCCTGTTGTGATGACGCAAGAGTTGAACTATGGCAGCTGAGAAGGCCATTTTTGTGTTCTATTTGAAGAATTTTCGGAGCCTGATGAAATCTGTATAAATACGTGTTGACTACTGCAAAATACATCTGTTCTAATATCTTCAATTGTTGCGTATACCGAGCTGCAGCTGACACATTTAAGGACTTTACTTGGACCCATTGTGCGAGCTGTCTCTTTAACACCGTGTGGGTTATACACATGTTGCTGCTGATTGGGCCGACATTCTTGACACGCCCACCAAACAAGAGAAAACGCATCTCAAACCCTGTTGCACACCGTTGCAAACCGCTTCCAGGAAACGTGTCGTTGAACCCGGAAACCGTAGCAAAACATTGCGCACCGGTTTGAGCGTGAACATGCCCCAGTTCTTTCTGGTTCTCGTATCTGATTGGCAGGGGCGGACTTACCATTAGGCAAAGGTAGGCAATCGCCTGGGGCCCCGAGCTACCTGGGGCCCCCAAAAGGAAGGGGTGGACTTGTCAGCAGCCACGTAGAGCCCCAAGTAATCATCAAAATAGTCGGGATATCCCTGTTAACGTTTTACGTTATTACATCTGAATTTTGGTCACATTTAAATGATTGAAAGGTCGTTAACCACAAAAAACACGGAGAGAGGACACACTTTGTATATAGTAATCCCAGATCAGGGTTTTTCCTGCATAAAGAAATTGGAGGCGGCCGCCTTAGACGCTCGTCAAAAATATGTCGAGTGTCTTCACAAAAAACACTGCGTGCATTATTAAACAGATTGTCATTTGTAACTGCAGTAACGCCACAATGGAGGCGCTGTTTGGTTACCAGCAGTGAGACGCTGAAGAGTTCAGTAAAAGAGCTATATTAGGAGCTGTATTAGATGTGTTTCACGGCTGTTCAGGAGTTTTACGTTTAATTTACATTTTCTTGAATTTCTTGAAAAGATTTCCTAAATTAACTTTCTGTACATCATTCTAATGTTTTTAGCTGTGAAGTTGGCTCGTTGAATCAGCGTTATTCTGTACACAGTGAGTTCGCCAGTATGAACGCACATTGCGATCAGAACGACTCGCAAACAAATGACTCCTTTGAACCAATTCGTTTACACAGAATGTAAGAGATCAGTGAATCATTCAAAGTTTCTCAGTTGCTCATTTAGTTAGACTGGTTAATTATGGGTTAAAAAGTCTTATATTAAAATGTTCAACTTTTCTGTTTGATTGAATACATGTAATGCTTTATATAACTTATTAGTTTTCATTTCATCAATTTTTTTTATAACTTTAATATAAGTGTTTTGTTAAGACACCCCATCCCATGTTTTTCATTTGGGAAAACGGCCACACATGTGCATCAGTAAATTCGAAGTCAAAATTAAAAGTTGCAAACTTGTAGATTTTTTTTCCCTCTCCCACAAACATAACACAACACTTACACCTTCTTGAATCCTTCAGTGCACGTGCACAAATCCAAATCACAAACTGAGATACTCGTGCACTCACATTTTTTGCTACAAATGCTGCAGTAAATATGGTGCAAAACACATTCACACACCTGCACCAAATGACGTGCGTTCACAGACGACTTTTGCACATCCGCAAACAGTATGTGAATTCATGCAATGAGAGTTGAATGCTTGTCAAATATTTTCTCACAAATAAAGGTTTTTTTCCTTGGATATGTTTCTAGCACAAACACAAGAGCATAACTACAACTGCTTGAATCTGCTGCTGCGAGTCTCTGACACAAGTTCGCACATTCTCTCATTTGCACCACGTACTCGATGTGATGCAGGGAGCAAGAGTGATTTGTGATCGGTGGCGCCCTATCATGCAAGGAAAAAAGTCTGCCAGCGAGAGCGTCATCCCTGCGGGCGCCAAATAAGTTATGCTCCTTGCATTTTTCTCTTTTTCTCCGAAATCACTAATCACAAAACAGTATATTTTATTTTGTCTAAGACATTATTTGCTGGATTTTAAATTAGGCTATAGCAATTATTTCACGAAAGTTAACGTTAGGTAAGCTAACGCTAGCCTACCTGCGCTGTTAAGTTTGCTATATTCAATCGTTTTCTGTTAAATTACACCCTCAAATTAAAACATTTAATTTTATTATACCGTATATACTCTTCTACTTTACTTTCTAGAAAAATGACAGACCCGGGTGCGTCTTCTCGGGTGAGTATACCACATTTTTTACATTTGTTTTGTTTGTTATATTTCAGTGAATAATACTTTAGGAATATAGCAGGCTATCTACAGTAGGTATGTCGTGATTCTGCCTCGTTGTGTCATGTCTTTCTTGATCTTGTGGTAGAATCACGGCAGGATCCCTTGTTATGTGTGGAGAGAGTCATTTTGACCCTGTCGGCCTTCGATACTCTCTCCGGTCCTTGTCTGTGTTCCCGCCCTTTTGTATCTCTCGTTATTGGTTGTTTATTATGCCCCACACCTGTTCCCCTTTGATTTGTCCCTCTATTTAATGCCCCTGTGTTCTCTGTCTGGCGTCGGATCATTGTACTGTTATGTTGCACTGTGGCGTG
Organism: Triplophysa rosa; assembly: GCF_024868665.1. NCBI lineage: Eukaryota > Metazoa > Chordata > Actinopteri > Cypriniformes > Nemacheilidae > Triplophysa > Triplophysa rosa. Next base: position 1,402,513 of record NC_079899.1, on the reverse strand, counting down.
TGGGTGAGTTCTGGTCATGTTAGTTAGTTAGTCTAGTTTATTGTGTCCCTATGTGATGTGTTATTAGTTTAGTCTTGTCAGTTTAGTTAATCTTGTTCTTGTTCCTCTGTTTTGTTGTTTACCCCCCACGTGGGTCTTTGTTTTGTATTTTGTCTTTGTTATTAAATGTCATGTTAACCCCTTAACCGCTGTCTGCATTTGGGTCCACTCTCCTTGTCTCTGTGTCTCACCTCACCCAAGAATCATGACAAGGTAAAAGCCAAGTAATTATTACTCCAACAGTGTTGATTATGTTACTCCATTACACCTTCAACACATTACTTAAATATTTACTCTCAAAAGGCTACTTATTACCACTTACTTTCAAAACCCCATATCCACATCAACCAGTTTATTCGCTTTTTGTTGAGGAAATGCAATTAAGCCTAAAGCTCATTTAAAGTATGTTTTTCATCCAACGTCAACGCTAATAGTTGTTCCATGTCATAAAAAAAATCAATATTTACATTACACTATGAAAATAACTGCAACGATAGCTATAACCAGAGCCGTTGAAATATAGAGTTACGAAAATCGATCTCGCCTCCGTATGGTCACGTGGTTCATAGAGCGCTCAATAGTTCCAAACAAATCTGTGCTGTCAAACACACAACTATTAATGTCTAAACCGCTGGCAACAAAATTGAGTTCACCCCTAAGAGAAAATGTCTAAATTGGGCCCAAAGTGTCAATAATCTTGGTCGTTCTTGATACCTGTGGATGTTACCTGTCGAATTATTACTCACCTGTGGATGTTACCTGTTACCTGGATTGTTTCACCTGTTAACCCTGCAATAAACCCAAGTCAACTTCAGTTTACCTATGTGTGTTTAGTAACAGTATCATCCATTTATTGTTCACAGAATATTGAGTGTCACAACAACTGTGATAACTAAAATAGCAGTTGTGCGTCTGATATTCAAAAACACAACAAGATGATCAGTTTATTCATTTACAATATTACAAAACTCTTGATTCAGATATTATGGATTTATAGCAAAATATTAACCATGGTTTTGCCAAGGGTGATCAAAACACCAGAAAACAGGCTTACTACACTCTTACCAACGGACAACCATGGGCTGTGTTTACCTTATGTAGGAAGATTTTATGTAGAAAACAGTCAATCACAAAATATGACTTGATTTGTGTTTGTTCAACAAATGCAAACCTTCCCATACACAACATTTACCGAACCATGACTTCGAGGTCGAGGTACAACCCAAACTGCCATTGCTGAGGACCGTTACACCCCTATAAGCTAGTAGTCACATCATTATGTTATCAATACATTTTTGTTTTAGGGGCGGTTACCCGGACAGGGCTTAAGCCTAGTCCCAGACTAATTNTCTCTCGTTATTGGTTGTTTATTAGTTCATGCCCCACACCTGTTCCCCTTTGATTTGTCCCTCTATTTAATGCCCCTGTGTTCTCTGTCTGGCGTCGGATCATTGTACTGTTATGTTGCACTGTGTCGTGTGGGTGAGTTCTGGTCATGTTAGTTAGTTAGTTAGTTAGTCTAGTTTATTGTGTCCCTATGTGATGTGTTATTAGTTTAGTCTTGTCAGTTTAGTTAATCTTGTTCTTGTTCCTCTGTTTTGTTGTTTACCCCCCACGTGGGTCTTTGTTTTGTATTTTGTCTTTGTTATTAAATGTCATGTTAACCCCTTAACCGCTGTCTGCATTTGGGTCCACTCTCCTTGTCTCTGTGTCTCACCTCACCCAAGAATCATGACAAGGTAAAAGCCAAGTAATTATTACTCCAACAGTGTTGATTATGTTACTCCATTACACCTTCAACACATTACTTAAATATTTACTCTCAAAAGGCTACTTATTACCACTTACTTTCAAAACCCCATATCCACATCAACCAGTTTATTCGCTTTTTGTTGAGGAAATGCAATTAAGCCTAAAGCTCATTTAAAGTATGTTTTTCATCCAACGTCAACGCTAATAGTTGTTCCATGTCATAAAAAAAATCAATATTTACATTACACTATGAAAATAACTGCAACGATAGCTATAACCAGAGCCGTTGAAATATAGAGTTACGAAAATCGATCTCGCCTCCGTATGGTCACGTGGTTCATAGAGCGCTCAATAGTTCCAAACAAATCTGTGCTGTCAAACACACAACTATTAATGTCTAAACCGCTGGCAACAAAATTGAGTTCACCCCTAAGAGAAAATGTCTAAATTGGGCCCAAAGTGTCAATAATCTTGGTCGTTCTTGATACCTGTGGATGTTACCTGTCGAATTATTACTCACCTGTGGATGTTACCTGTTACCTGGATTGTTTCACCTGTTAACCCTGCAATAAACCCAAGTCAACTTCAGTTTACCTATGTGTGTTTAGTAACAGTATCATCCATTTATTGTTCACAGAATATTGAGTGTCACAACAACTGTGATAACTAAAATAGCAGTTGTGCGTCTGATATTCAAAAACACAACAAGATGATCAGTTTATTCATTTACAATATTACAAAACTCTTGATTCAGATATTATGGATTTATAGCAAAATATTAACCATGGTTTTGCCAAGGGTGATCAAAACACCAGAAAACAGGCTTACTACACTCTTACCAACGGACAACCATGGGCTGTGTTTACCTTATGTAGGAAGATTTTATGTAGAAAACAGTCAATCACAAAATATGACTTGATTTGTGTTTGTTCAACAAATGCAAACCTTCCCATACACAACATTTACCGAACCATGACTTCGAGGTCGAGGTACAACCCAAACTGCCATTGCTGAGGACCGTTACACCCCTATAAGCTAGTAGTCACATCATTATGTTATCAATACATTTTTGTTTTAGGGGCGGTTACCCGGACAGGGCTTAAGCCTAGTCCCAGACTAATTTAAACGATCGACAACAATTTACACTGACGAATCTTAGAATATATCAGTGCTTTTGTTTTGTGTTAAGATGCACACCAGTGAGTTTTTTTTGTAAAGTATGATTTTAAAAACGACTTAAATATCCTAATTTAACTAAGGCCTAGTGCTGGTTTAAGATAATCCCTGTCCGGGAAACCGCCCCCTAATGTTGTAAAATAAGCCTACCACATAACTGCTTACTGTAGCTGTGGTTTTCATTGTAAAGGGTGATACTGTCAGTCTGTCTGATCCTTACAAGTCACTTTATATTTTGTCTGATTTAACTGACACTCTGCCTGTCACTCAAAGGCTGGTTGTTGGGGTTATTCTATTCATTTTTTGATGTCTGGTTCTTTCAGACTTTGTCCAAACAGACACTCAGTTGATTTTGATGACTTTAATAACACGGCGCAAAGATAGAATGCATGCACAGCTGCAGTAATAACTTTCTTGCTGAAAAAAATCGAAACAATTTAAAACAGGCACACAAATACTTTATCTAAACTTATCCTTATATCTACTTATCGTGTACTTATGTCTTATTTCCGAAAGAAGTGTTCTATGTTGGCTGTTCTCCATACCAAACTACTGTACCCCAATTCAGTTTTGAACATCAACCAAACAATTCTGTCAATTACCCTGTTGAAGAAAACAGCATATGCTGGTTTGGTATGTTTTGATGCTGGTTTGTGCTGGTCGTTATCTGGTTTAAGATGGTCGAACCAGCATCAAAAGACATACCTAACCCATGCTGTTTTATTCAACAGGGTAAATTAATTTAAATTAGCATTTTTAAAAGCTTAAAGTATTCACATTCACATTTAAAAAACAACATTAATTGCACTTTCATTGGCAGACATTTAAGAAAGTTTAATTGTTTTTCAAGAAAATAAAATAATTCTAACAATGAATAATTATGATTCTTAAATAATTATTTCAATTAAAGGTCTGCATTTTCACAACCATGGGAGTAGATTTCAGAGTGAAAGACAGTAGCAGACAGTAACCGGTGTTGAGCGGACTGTCTGACATGAGCCCTGCCGCTCCAGACGTCCTTTATTTATTTTAAAGTTTTACTTTAAATAGTACTTCGACTACAGTATATGAGTGTTGGTGTAATTTTGCTTGTTATAGTGTGCTTATGTTTCGCTGATATTATCTCCACATCTACACTGTCTGACTCTGAAGGTGTGCAAATGAAGTCTGAAAGCACTGACGCAAGACCTAGCACATCAGCTACCCTTCCACCAGAGCATATCCCATCACGGTCCAGGTGTACATGATGAACTAGAACGAGAGCACCTGCTGACAGATGCAGTAAAAGGCTCAGTTGGGTTTGGGATCATTTAGATTGGTTATCCATACTTTAAATCTCACTTGTGATGATGTTCTTGATCACGTTCTCCTTGTTTCCAAATGTGCTATATATGAAACTGTAGACAGAGACCAATTTTATTCACATATATGACATTTTATCATAGTTTTAGCTGTGCCAGCCAACAGCTCCAAATGTTTGTTCAGGTAAAAAGGACTACATTTGCTTCAAAGTACTAGACAACCACATTTCAATAATTGTTTATTGTCAAACAGTTTACAGAGGATAGACTGAACTAAATTAAATGAGTATACACATTTACTGTTAATGGGTTAACTTGAATCTGAACAAAATGTTGTATCTAATGGATTTTGAACCTAACATAAAATGAAAGTTTGTAACTCTGAATTCTGTGTTTTGTGATGATAGATAGTTAAAAACACATAAGTAGTGCTGTATGCCATTATTCCCATCATCTGTTAAGGGATCCAGCAATGATTGAAGGTTTTCAATATCTCTAACACTAGTGATGGCCTGTATGTCGTTCTCATCGACAAGGTCAATGCCAGTGTTTTCTAAGTCTGCTGAATCCATCTGTATGCAGCCATGAATAACAAATCTCCAAGCAATAAGTTTGTGGTTAGAGTCAATATGCCTCGAGGAGAAAGAAAAGAGGTTTAATAATTCTAACCCACCAAACCAATATGAGTTTTATGTCATTATGGTATACACATAACTTAAGACACCGAATTTAACTGTCATATAAAATAATCTTTTTAAAAAGAAGAAATAATAAGACACTTTATTCTCCTGGCCAACATATTGGCGGTGGCATTTTGAAAGAAAAAAAAGTGACTAGATCACTTAGATCACTATGATGAATTTTGTACTCTTGTAAACAAGTTTTGTGCTCTAGAATCATTGGTTTCATAAAGGTATGTAGGCCTGTTAATGGTGATGATAAGGCACACATCACATACAACATACAGTACATAGATAGACATTTGAGCTCTCAAACAAGCTTGTTTATTATTTATAATAATTCGTGTTTTTGCACAAGCTGCGAAACAAAAACAATATTCATCTCATAAATTCCTATTAAAGCTGCAAAAGTTATTGAGTAAACAGCAGTGAGTGCTTTACTTCATCTCAACAGCATCGAGCAGCAGGACTCCTGGCTGTGCCAGGTACGTGACAGGTAGGAAAAACACATCCTGTCCCAAAATTACCTCCAACCCCCTTTAAATATTATCCTGTCATGTGTAACGTGTAGTGTGTGTGGCCTTGTCATTTTTGCATGTCTCTGTAAATATAAATAAATGCTCGATGAGACAAACAGTGTTGCTTGTGAGCAGGGATCAACCTAATTGTTTTTCACTCTATGTGCATCCATGACAACTGAGAATGTTGCTGTCAGGGGAGGTTCCCCTATGTTCAATGAGAAACAAAGTCAAAGAGGAATGGGCTTTCAAACCGCCAACCTGCCAATGTCAAACCCAAAGAACTACACTACACCAGTTGGACTGCTGTAAGACTCCGCCTGAAAGTGAAGCTCATCAAGGGTAATATTTGCCAGCTATTGCAGGGGAACTGTCTCTCACAGCTGAGAATTCTCCTGTCACATATTGTTCCATCTGTGTTCCATGAGATAGAAAGTCCCTGCTTGTCTCACACTTGCACCGCTGACTTACTTTCAAATCCAACACAAGTAGGTTCTTAGAGATTAAGGCTCATTTCATTTAATCTTTCAAAGCAGGAAAACGTATTATGACGACTAAGAACGATGCTGTCAGGTGAGGTTCCCCTGTGCTCAACGAGAAAAAAAAAAAGATGGGGGCCGGGACTTCAAACCACCAACCTGCCTATCTCAAGCTCAAAGCACTAATCACTACAGCAGTTGGCCGATTTACCCTCCACCCTGAAAACTTATTCTGTCACGTGTAACGTTTAGTGTTTGTGGCCATGAACGTTTAGAATGTCTATGTAAATATGAATAAATGCTTCATGAGACATACAGTGTTGCCGGTGCTTAATTTGTAAATTCTGAGGTGCTGGAACAAGGGGGCGTTGCAGATCTGGCAAGTTTGTGGGGTGTGGATCAGTAACGGAATGGGCAATTTTTGTGGGGCTTTCTATCCAACTACCCAGATAGCACAATCCATCTGGTTTACGTCTATTTGACGTCTGCATTTACATCTGCAAGACATCTTAAATACATAGTTTGCTCATCTGCAATACGTCTCGGAGACGTCTGAACGTCTGTAATACGTCTGCTAAAGATCTGGAGATCTGCTGCTTAAAAACATCTGCTAAACATCTTAGAAAGAGCTGTTGTACATCTATTCTAAATCATAAACATCTTACAGACATCTTCTAGATGTCTATATGACGTCTGACAGCAGACATCTCCGAGACGTATTGCAGATGAGCAAACAATGTGTTGTAGATGTCTTGCAGATGTAAATGCAGACGTCAAATAGACGTAAACCAGATGTATGTGTGCTATCAGGGTATTTATGTTTGAAAATGCGCATACGAAAGCCTAAATGGAAACGGATATGCTAAAATAATCTCAGAATGACCAAATAATTTGAACGTGCTAGACGCAGTTTTTATCTTGAGTTTACCTTAGTTCAAATGCGCGTTAAGGTGATGGAAACAGTTAATTGTCATATTTAATTTATTATAAATAAGTGTTGTGCTTGTAAAACTCCAAAAACACAGCCCTCAATATTTGAGTACAATTCAGAAGTGTAACGTCAAAAATTACAAAGGCATTTTGTGCGTGAGCGCGTGCTGGTGGAGGCTAATGTGTATAACAAATTAGGCATATTACGTATCTAATCATCTGATAACCGTATTTCATCAGTTCTTCTCAGTCTCTTCGCAGCATTTAATAAAACTTGTCCAACAACACAAATATCTCTCTCTGAAGTGTCCATCACGACAAGTCCCATTCAATATATAATGCAAGCATGTGATGTGCATGCTTACGCGACAGAAGACTTCCCACATTTCAGAAGTGCATCAGCGTTTAAAGGCAATGTATTTGTGGAATACGCCAAATATTTGACAATTAACAGATTTACAAAACGAAAGGGATAAACGTGGTGACAATATGCTGCTGAAATTGGTTCAGTTTGTGAGGCGCAGCGCTCCACAAATGAGATCAAGGAAAGGAGATGACAGAGCGCATCCTGTAAATTTTCTCTGTTTTGCAAAAGCGCAAAGCTTTGCTTTCAGTCCAAGTGTGCAGCATTCCTATCGAACGACATACATACACAGTCTTATCTGTTTGACTATAAATATTCCTGGAGTTTTTTCGAGATGTTCCTGCCGTTTTAAATAACAGCTCAAGCGATTGCGCTGGTGTGCACACACAATATTTCACCTTGCAGCAACATGACAGCCTGTTCATTATCAAAATAAAATAGTTATTGCAATTATAATGAGTGCTTTTTAATTGAATATATGCAAGCAACAGGTCAGCGCGAACGTTTTCCACTAGCGCTTGAGGAGCGGGATCTGAGAATGATGTACCTGATCGGAGTTCGGAAGTGCCGGATACGGAAAAAATTAAGCCCTGGGTGTTGCTTGTGTGCATGCATCATACTAATTGTAATGGACTATGTATGCATGCATGCATAAGTTTAAAGGTAGTAGAATCCTAGCAGTTGAGTGAAACAGATCCAGCCCAAAATGAACCCAAACACCTTTTAAATATAATCCTGTCATGTGTAACATGTAGTGTGCGTGGGCTTGGAATTTTAGCATATCTGTGTAAATATGTATGATTGCTTTATGAGGCATACAGTGTTGCTTGTGAGCATGCATCAAACGAATTGTTTCTGGCAATATATGCATCCATGCAATAAGTTTAACAGGGGGGTAGAAACGTGACAGTTATGAAAAACAGATCCTGTCCCAAAATTACCTCCAACCTGCTTTAAATATAATCCTGTCATGTGTAACATGTAGTGTGTGGCCTTGACAGTTTTGCATGTCTCTGTATATATGAATAAATGCTCGATGAGACAAACCGTGTTGCATGTGAGCAGGGATCAAACTTATTGTTTTTCACTATATGTGCATTCATGACAACTAAGAATGTTGCTGTGAGGGGAGTTTCTCCTATGTTCAATGAGAAACAAAGTCAAAGAGGACCGGGACTTCAAACCACCTACCTGCCAATGTCATGCCCAAAGCACTAACTACTACACCCGTTTTGAGAATACTGCTGTCACATAGGGGTCCTCCTGTGTTCAATGAGAAGTAAGAAGGTGGACAGGGCTTTAAACCACCAACCTGCCTATCCCAAACCGAAGCAATGTGAAGGCAGGCAAGGTAGAAACGTTGCAGATCCTGCCCCTAAATTTTTCCAAACCCTTTCAAATATTATCCTGTCATGTGTAACATGTAGTGTGCGTGGGCTTGGAATTTTAGCATATCTGTGTAAATATGTATGATTGCTTTATGAGGCATACAGTGTTGCTTGTGAGCATGCATCAAACGAATTGTTTCTGGCAATATATGCATCCATGCAATACGTTTAACAGGGGGGTAGAAACGTGACAGTTATGAAAAACAGATCCTGTCCCAAAATTACCTCCAACCTGCTTTAAATATAATCCTGTCATGTGTAACATGTAGTGTGTGGCCTTGACAGTTTTGCATGTCTCTGTAAATATGAATAAATGCTCGATGAGACAAAGTGTTGCATGTGAGCAGGGATCAAACTTATTTTTTCCGGCTAAAAATTCATCCATGCATAAGTTTACGGGGTAGAAACGTGACAGGTAGGAAAAACACATCCTGTCCCAAAATTACCTCCAACCCCCTTTAAATATTATCCTGTCATGTGTAACGTGTAGTGTGTGTGGCCTTGTCATTTTTGCATGTCTCTGTAAAAATAAATAAATGCTCGATGAGACAAACAGTGTTGCTTATGAGCAGGGATCAACCTAATTGTTTTTCACTCTATGTGCATCCATGACAACTGAGAATGTTGCTGTCAGGGGAGGTTCCCCTATGTTCAATGAGAAACAAAGTCCAAGAGGAATAGGCTTTCAAACCGCCAACCTGCCAATGTCAAACCCAAAGCACTACACTACACCAGTTGGACTGCTGGAAGACTCCGCCTGAAAGTGAAGCTCATCAAGGGTAATATTTGCCAGCTATTGCAGGGGAACTGTCTCTCACAGCTGAGAATTCTCCTGTCACATACTGTTCCACCCGTGTTCCATGAGATAGAAAGTCCCTACTTGTCTCAAACTTGAACTGCTGACTTTCAAAACCAACACAAGTAGGTTCTTAGAGTTTAAGGTTCATATCATTTAATCTTTCAAAGCAAGAAAACGTATTATGACAACTAACAACGTTGCTGCCAGATAGGGTTGTCCCTTGTTCAATGAGAAAAAAAGGAAGGGGACCAGAGCTTCAAACCATCAACCTGCCCATCTCAAGCCCAAAGCACTAACTACTACACCAGTTTTGAGAACATTGCTGTCACATAGGGATTCCCCTGTGCTCAATGAGAAATAAGAAGGGGGACCGGGCTTTAAACAACAAACTGCCTAGCCAAACCGAAGCAAAATGAAGGCAGGCAAGGTAGAAACGTGGCAGATTCTGCCCCTACATTTTTCCAAACCCTTTCAAATATTATCCTGTCATGTGTAACATGTAGTTTGTGTGGCCTTGACATTTTAGTATGTCTTTGTAAATATAAATAAATGCTTGATGAGACAATCAGTGTTGCTTGTGTGCAGCCATCAAAGTCAATGTTTTTGACTATTTGTGCACCCGTGACAACTAAGAATGTTGCTGTCAAGTGAAGTTCCAGTGTTCAACGAGGAAAAAAAAAAGTGGACCGGGGCTTCCGTCCCCCAACCTGGCCATGTCAAACCCAAAGCACTGACCACTACACCAGTTGGCCTATTGTACCGATGCCCTTGAAACGGAAGCCAATCAAGGGTAAAATATGCCAGCTTTGCAGGGGGAAGGGTATCCAAAGCTGAGAATTGTCCTGTCACATACTGTTCCAGCTGCGTTCCATGAGATAGAAAGTCCCTGCTTGTCTCACACTTGCACCGCTGACTTACTTTCAAAACCAATACAAGTAGGTCCTTAGAGATTAAGGCTCATTTCATTTAATCTTTCAAAGCAGGAAAACGTATTGTGACGACTAAGAACGATGCTGTCAGGTGAGGTTCCCCTGTGCTCAACGAGAAAAAAAAAAAAGATGGCGGCCGGGACTTCAAACCACCAACCTGCCTATCTCAAGCCCAAAGCACTAATCACTACAGCAGTTGGCCGATTTACCCTCCACCCTGAAAACTTATTCTGTCACGTGTAAAGTTTAGTGTTTGTGGCCATGAGCATTTAGAATGTCTATGTAAATATGAATAAAGGCTTCATGAGACATACAGTGTTGCCGGTGCTTAATTTGTAAATTCTGAGGTGCTGGAACAAGGGGGCGTTGCAGATCCGGCAAGTTAGTGGGTTGTGGAGCAGTAACGGAATGGGCAATTTTTGTGGGGCTTTCTATCCAACTATTTATGTTTGAAAATGCGCATACGAAAGCCTAAATGGAAACGGATATGCTAAAATAATCTCAGAATGACCAAAGAATTTGAATGTGCTAGACGCAGATTTTATCTCGAGTTTACCTTAGTTCAAATGCTCGTAAAGGTGATCGAAACAGTTAAATGTCATATTTAATTTATTATAAATATGTGTTGTGCTTGGAAAAACCCCAAAAACACAGCCCTCAATATTTGGGTACAATTCAGAAGTGTAACGTCAAAAATTACAAAGTCATTTTGTGCGTGAGCGCGTGCTGGTGGAGGCTAATGTGTATAACAAATTAGGCATATTAAGCTTCTAATCATCCGTTAACCGTATTTCATCAGTTCTTCTCAGTCTCTTCGCAGCATTTAGTGAAACTTATCCAACAACACAAATATCTCTCTCTGAAGTGTCCATCACAACAAGTCCCATTCAATATATAATGCAAGCATGCGATGTGCATGCCTACGCGTCAGAAGACTTCCCACATTTCAGAAGTGCATCAGCGTTTAAAGGCTATGTATTTGTGGAATACGCCAAATATTTGACAATTAACAGATTTATTATAAATAAGTGTTGTGCTTGTAAAACACCCAAAACTCAGCCATCGATATTTGTGTACAATTCAGAAGTTTAACGTCAACTTAAATTACAAAGTCATTTTGTGCGTGAGCGCGTGCTGGTGGAGGCTAATGTGTATAACAAATTAGGCATATTACGCATCTAATCATCTGATAACCGTATTTCATCAGTTCTTCTCCGTCTCTTCGCAGCATTTAATACAACTTGTCCAACAACACAAATTTCTCTCTCTGAAGTGTCCATCACGACAAGTCCCATTCAATATATAATGCAAGCATGCGATGTGCATGCCTACGCGTCAGAAGACTTCCCACATTTCAGAAGTGCATCAACGTTTATAGGCTATGTATTCGTGCAGTACGCCGAATATTTGACAATTAACAAAACGAAAGGGAAAAAATGGTGACTATGTGCTTCTGAAATTGGTTCAATTTGTGAGGCGCAGCGCTCCACAAATGAGATCAAGGAAAGGAGATGACAGAGCGCATCCTGTAAATTTTCTCTATTTTGCAAAAGCACAAAGTTTTGTTTTTAGTCCAAGTGTGCAACATTCCTATCGAATGACATACATACACACACATTCTTATCTGTTTGATAATTGAATTTATGCACGCAACAGGTCAGCACGAACGTTTTCCATTTGCGCATGAGGAGCGGGATCTGCCAAATGAGCTACCGGATAGGAGTTTGGAAGTGCTGGATCCGTATCCGATTGTTCCGGCAAACATTAAGCCCTGAGCGTTGCTTGTGTGCATGCTTCATACTAATTTTACTGGACTATGTATGCATCCATGCATAAGTTTAACGGGGTAGAATCGTGACAGGTAGGAAAAACAGATCCTGTCCCAAAATTACCTCCAACCCCCTTTAAATATTATCCCGTCATGTGTAACATGTACTGTTTGTGGCCTTGACATTTTTGCATGTCTCTGTAAATATAAATAAATGCTCGATGAGACAAACAGTGTTGCTTGTGAGCAGGGATCAAACTAATTGTTTTTCACTATATGTGCATCCTTGACAACTAAAAATGTTGCTGTCAGAGGAGGGTCCCCTATGTTCAATGAGAAACAAAGTCAAAGAGGACCGGGGCTTCAAACCACCAACCTGCCAATGTCAAACCCAAAGCACTAACCACTACATCAGTTGGACTGCTGTAAGACTTCGCCTGAAAGTGAAGCTCATCAAGGGTAATATTTGCCAGCTATTGCAGGGGAACTGTCTCTCGCAGCTGAGAATTCTCCTGTCACATAAAGTTCCACCCGTCTTCCATGAGATAGGAAGTCCCTACTTGTCTCAAACTTGCACTGCTGACTTTCAAAACCAACACAAGTAGGTTCTTAGAGTTTAAGGTTCATATCATTTAATCTTTCAAAGCAGGAAAATGCATTATGACAACTAACAACGTTGCTGTCAGAAAGGGATCCCCTTGTTCAATGAGAAAAAAAGGAAGGGGACCAGAGCTTCAAACCATCAACCTGCCCATCTCAAGCCCACAGAACTAACTACTACACCCGTTTTGAGAATTCTGCTGTCACATAGGGGTTCCCCTGTGTTCAATAAGAAATAAGAAGGGGGACCGGGCTTCAAACCACCAACCTGCCTATCCCAAACCCAAAGCAAAAGTGAATGCAGGCAAGGTAGAAACGTGGCAGATCCTTCCCCCAAATTTTGCCAAACCCTTTCAACATCTAGAATAGTCATCAATAAATGTCACAAGGTACTTTGATCCACCAATAGATTCAGTCTGCATGAGACCACAGACGTCACTATGATCCAACTCCAATTTGCGTTTGGAACGTATTTCTCCCACTGGCTTGTGGGGCTTTCTTGACAGCTTGCCTTCAACACATGCTTCACAGAAATTATCTTCTTTTTCTGCAGGAAAGTTCATTCCCCTCACCTGATTCTTAATTTCCCTCAGCTTGTTGGTGTGTCCCAGTCGCTGGTGCCACATGCTGGCTGATTCTACCGCACTTGATGCACAGTGACAGACAAGTGAACTCTCTTCAACATCCAGCTGAAACAACCCATCAGATCTTTGTGTTCCCATTCCTCTGTGTTCTCCTTCTTCACTACGGATGTAGCAGCGAGACTTCTTTAATTTCACTGCATTTCCTCTTTTAACAGCAGCTCCCACTGAAAAGAGATTTCGTGATAACTTGGGAACATACAGCACATCAAACATTGTGACAATTTTGACATCACTGACTTCGAAGGTCATTTTTAGTTTAACGTTACCAAGTCCTAGAGCTTCAACAACTCTCCCGTCTCCAAGTTTCACAGATTGTGCTTGTGAGATCTGCTGGTAATCTTGGAGAATTTCTTCATTTGAAGTCATGTGCTTTGAGGCTCCAGAGTCAATTATCCACTCGACTTGTCACATCATTTGATCCTGGTTTGCCTCTTTAGCAACAAAAGCGCTCTCCGAAGAATTATCTGAATGGTCACGTTACATTTTTTTGCTTTGTGGATTTTATTTCTTTTTTTTCTGCTTGGACAGTCACGTTTGATAAGTCCTTCTTTCCCACACTTGTAACATCTCCACGAGCTGGATCTGTCTGCTTTCACTGTCTTGGAATTGCCTTGCATATCACAGCGAACTTGTGTTGACATTGCTGATGCCCCACCGGTCTCGACAGCACTATTGTTACCATCAGCAGTCACTCGTTTTTGTTCTTCATTTATTAATGCTTGCTGAACAAACTGCAGCATTATATTGTCCAGCTTTGTTTCCAGAGCAGTGACAATTGTAGCATAATTTGATGGCAAACTACCTAGCAGTGTTACAATTTGATCCTCCTCTTCAATCACAGCACCTATCGCTTGTAACTGGTCAGTTAATTCCTTCATACGCTTCAAATGTTCAGTTATGCTTTCTCCTTCCTTCATTTCACATCTGAAATATCTTTTCTTCAGAAACAACTTATTTGCAAGAGTGTCTCTCTCAAACTGTGCTTTTAATGTGTCCCATGCTTCTTTAGGGGTCTTACAGCTTGTTATCAGATACAACTGGGGCGTACTTACATTTAGCACCAACACAGAGAATGCCTTCTCTCTCCGTTTTTCAAATTCCGCTCTTGCCTGTGCATTTGCTCCCTCTGCCACGGTCTCAGTCTCCATTGCCATGCCCCATAATCCTTTAGCTTTCATCAAATGTTCCATTTGAAATTTCCATGTTGCCCAGTTCTCTTGTCCGCTCAGCTTCTCAATAAACAGTCTATCTGAATTCACAGGACTACTGTCGTATTGTACACGAAATCCTGTGTAAAAGACCCTTTCTTAGCGTTGAACTGGCCATAACCTGTTGCGATTGAACGTGTTTTATTTATTACACGAAGAAAAGAACGGGACAGAACTGTAGTGACACTTGGAGAAATTACGATCATTCACACAAGATACAACGTCCATACTGCTAATTGTGCTCTTGGGGGGGGGGGGGGGGGGGGGGGCGTCTCCAGGCCGACTGCGTTTGATGGAACTGGAAGTGGAGTAGCTGTGAAAAGAGAATATGGCGACTTAGATTGAATGAGAGAGGAGGGATGGAGGGACACAGAGGCTACGACTGCCTGCGGACGCATCCTCACACTGGAATCTGCCCTGTGACCTGTGGAGGGAGACTAATAGGATTGTAATAAGGAGGTTGGAGGGAAAATGAAGGATAAACCAGAGCGTTATGCAGAGGCAGCCTCACGCTTACGTCGGCATTGGTGCTGTGAACCACGGTGAGGGGGAGGGGTTAGTGAGACGGCGGAAGCTGCTGCTGCTGGAATGGCTGTGTAGCTTGAGCTGCTAGTGGAAGCAGGCTTGTGCTAGCATTGGCTGCTGGAGCTGAAGGCCACTGAAAGGGAAAAGGGTTAGAGGAAAGAGGAAGACAGGATTGAGAAGCCAGGGGAGGGCCGGCGCGAGGCTAGAGGGAGTCTGGTGTTCGACCTAAGCTCACTGATGGCTTGCTTCAGTGAAGTCTTCCAAGCTTTGCTCAATCATCTGGTTGTTTTGGGGGTTGAAGTGGATCTAGACAAGGGGTTGGCTGTTTGCACTGACGTGTAGAGATCGTACAGTTCCGCTTTCATCCTCCTTCATGAAAACTGTACGTCGTTCTTGCTCAGAGCTATCCTAAGACCCAACACCATCCACTTCTGAATCGGAGGTACTGTTTGCTCGGCCGAGCAGTAGGAAAATGTCAGAGAAGTGGCTGGGCATCTCGACGGTGGATGCGAGGGTGTCATGGCATGCGTGTGCTTCGTCGAGAGAGATGACGGCCGCGTAACGAAACCAGGGGCTCCGGGTCGGTGGCTAGAGGAGTTCTTTTTAGCTGTGGGTCCGGTAGTTTGTGGCGTGAGATCCGCAGGGGATCAGATTCGTCGCGAGACTGGGAAGAGCTGGTGTCAGACATAGCTGGCAAAGGAACGAAGCCAATGCTAGAAAACTGTCAAGGAATGTAGGTAAGATGCTGTGTTTGAATCCCTGATTGGACGGTTACTGAATGAGTTTCACCTGTGATAGATTTGGCTGATTATCTGACCTGTTCCTCCAGAACTTTGTTAATAAAACTTCATTTAACACGACACTATGTGAACGGAGACATCATTACTTTGAGTTAGGATCTGTATATCGCCAAGATCGATAACATGCGATATACTGTAACTAGGTCTAGGGTATGATTAAAGCAATGGGTGGGTTTGTTAATGTTTTGCTTGACCCCAAATGAGTTCAATAAATCTGAATGTACAGTAACTCCAAAAGCATCATTCGCGATATCTACATGAATGTTGAAATCTCCAACAATTAGTGCTTTGTCAGCATGAACCAGTAGGTCTGACAAAGTCTGCAAACTCTTTTAGAAAATAAGCGTAGGGGCCTGGGGGTCTATACACAGGTAGTAATGATTTTTGTCTTATATCTGGAAGAGTGACTTTAAGAACAAGCGCTTAAAATTACCTAAACCTGCATCCTGTCGATTGAGTAACATTTAGAATATTTCTATAGATTGTTGCAACACCACCTCTACGACGAACTAAACGTGGTTCATGCTTATAACAGAAGCTGGGGGGTAGACTCGTTTAGACCAGTGTAATCTTTATGTTTAAGCCACGTTTCAGTTAGTCAGAGTATGTCAACTATTATCTGTTATCATTGCATTTACGATGACTGCCTTAGGTGTAAGCGATCTAATGTTTAGTAGCCCTAACTTTAAAAATTGTTTTTGTTCCTTGGTTGATATTTTGCATTTTGATTGTGATCAGATTTTATGGATGCATATATAGCCGGAAACAATAAGTTTGATCCCTGCTCACATGCAACACGATTTGTCTCATCGAGAATTTATTCATATTTACAGAGACATGCAAAACTGTCAAGGCCACACACTACATGTTACACATGACAGGATTATATTTAAAGCAGGTTGGAAAAGGAGAAGGATATGTAATAAGTCTGGATTTTGAGAAAGCATTTGATAGGGTGGAACATTAATTTTTATTTGACGTTTTAAAGAGGTATGGTTTTGGAGAGGTTTTTACGAAATGGATTGAGATTTTATATAAAGGAGCAATAACAAAGATAAAATGTAATGGTTTTTTAACAGAATGTTTTAAAATCACAAGATCGATTAGACAGGGGTGTCCACTATCAGCCTTACTCTACTCGCTTATATCAGAACAGCTAGGACTACTTATAAAACAAAAGGAAGAAATAATAGGAATAGAAATCGAAAAAAGCAAGGCAGAGGGAAAGGTTTTCCAATACGCTGACGACACAACGATTTTTGTAAAAACGAAAGAAAGCGTCAAAGAAGTAATGAATGTTGTAAACGAATACTGTAGAGGGTCTGGGAGCAAAATAAATGAGGATAAGACGATGTATATGAGATTTGGAAAAGCAATGATTTTAACGGATTGTTTTAATTTCAAAGAAGTGGAGGAAATGAGGATTTTAGGAATTTTAATGGGGAAGAATGAGAAGAAAACAAGAGACGACATGTGGGAACAACTGATAACAGCGATAGAGAGGAGGTTAAATTTTTGGAAACTGAGGAATCTAAACATGAAGGGGAAGGTTTTAATATTGAATGTTTTAATGGTTTCAAAAGTGTGGTATGTTGTATATGTTTCTGAAATGCCTGTATGGAGGGAAAAGAGGTTGAAGAAATGTTTTAAAGATTTTTTATGGGAGGGGAAACCGGCAAGAATAGCCAATAACACGATTTTAGGGGAGTTGGAAAAGGGAGGTCTGGGTTTAATGGATGTGGAACAACGGAAAAATGCGAAGAGAGTGAAAACTGTAAAGAAATACCTAAATGAAGAGAATAAAACTGAGTGGAAGAAAACAATGAAATATTTTTTAAACAAATGTGGAGATTTTAATATGGGAGAGGACACTTTGTGGATGAAAACAAAAATTTGGATGACTGACAGACTACCTGAATTCTATAGAGAAATGTTTAGTGCCTGGGGAAAGTTTTTATTAAAAATTGAGTACAAGCCACAAGGAAGAGAAAATATTTTAAACCAACCTCTGTTTTTAAATAACAACATTTTACATCAAGGAAAAGAACTGTTTTTTAAGAAATGGATGGAAGTTGGAATAATAAAAGTAAGAGATGTTCTATATGAGTTTAAAGAAGGTTTCTTTACAAACAAAATAGTAATTCGTGGACACGATGGAGGGGAGGCAGAAATAATGGTACAGAAGAATTGAAGAAAGTAAATATAAGTGCATTAAAGAATCCAATACGCACAAAAATGATTGAGAGAACTAGAGAGTATTGGAAAGAAAGACAAAAGAAAGAAACTATCATGGTGAACTTGGAGGAAAAATGCATGATTTTAATGAATGTAGTGTAAAAAGTTTTTATTGTGTTTTTAGAGATGATGTTTTTAAAGAGCCGATAACGAATAAGTACTGGGTGGAAAAATTCAAAGATTTAAAAGAAGAGTGTATATGGAGAAACATGAGAGGGAAATGTGTGGACGTAAAGTTGGAGGGTTTGGAATATTTTATAAGACACAGAGTGGTTTTTGCTGATGTTATTTTAAATAAGATTGGAATGGAACAAAGCGCTTTGTGTAAAGTGTGCCAAGAAAAGAAAGAATGGATTTTACATATGTTTTTATATTGTAAAGAACTGGAAGGTTTTTTGGAAAAATGCAAATGTGTGGTTAAGGATCTGACTGAGGAGTGGGATGAAAATGTAATGGAATGGGATAGAGTGGTGATGTTTGGTTGGGAAAAGAAGTGTGAAAACAAAAAGTTTATAAATCTGTGGATAATGTTAATGAAAAGTGCAATCTGGGAAAGAAGAATTGTAGCTAAAAAGGAAAAAATTGTGTTGGATGTCTGGATTGTGTTGAAAAGGAAAACAGAATTGTACATGAAAAGACTGTATGTGTATTTTAAATGGAAACAAATGTTGAATGACTTTTATCATGTTTTTACAGAACAAGTATATTGTGTTTTAAAGGCTTTTATGTGGAAATTGCCAGAGAAAGAGATCTGATTTTAGTTTGTTTTGTCAGATTTTGTTTTCAGTTTTTTGTTTTTTTGTGATTTTTAATGTAAATATTATGTATGTTATATTTTAAATAAATAATAAAAATATGCACGCCCGCTCTCGTCTGATCTCGGAAGTCAAGGAGGGTCGGGCCTGGTCAGTACTTGGATGGGAGACTGCCTGGGAATGTCAGGTGCTGTAAGCTTTAGTGCTTGAATGCATTTTCGTGCTGATTTCTTTATGTGGCGAGCTGCTACGCAGATCAGCTTGTCGGCTTACGGCCACACCACTCCGCGCATGCCCGCTCTCGAGGTCTGATCTCAGAAAGCCATGCGCTAGGAGTGGGCCTGCGTCAGTACTTGGTTGGGAGACTGCCTGGGAATACCAGGTACTGTAAGCTTTAGTGCTTGAATGCATTTTGGCTGATTTCTTTATGTGGCGAGCTCACGCAATCAGCTGTCGCTTACGGCCACACCACTCCGCGCATGCCCGCTCTCGTCTGATCTCGGAAGCCAAGCTGGGTGGGGCCTGGTCAGCTACTTGGTTGGGAGACTGCCTGGGAATACCAGGTACTGTAAGCTTTAGTGCTTGAATGCATTTTGGCTGATTTCTTTATGTGGCGAGCTCACGCAATCAGCTGTCGCTTACGGCCACACCACTCCGCGCATGCCCGCTCTCGTCTGATCTCGGAAGCCAAGCTGGGTGGGGCCTGGTCAGTACTTGGATGGGAGACTGCCTGGGACTGTAGCTGAAGCTGTTGCTGATTCGTTTAATGTAGCAAGCCACTTAGTGGTGGCTTGACATTAGCTTATGATAAGCTCATATGGCCAAACCAGTTTGCTAGGCTGATCATTAGTCTTATGTAGCATCACAATGTAACGAGTGAAACAACATGTAGTGTGTGTGGCCTTGACATTTTTGCATGTCTCTGTAAATAGGAATAAATGCTCGATGAGACAAACAGTGTTGCTTGTGAGCATGCATCAACTTATTGTTTCTGGCTATATATGCATCCATGCATAAGTTACGGGGTAGAACGTGACGGGTAGGAAAAACAGATCCTGTCCAAAATTACCTCCACCCCCTTTAAATATTATCNCTGTCATGTGTAACATGTAACGTGTGTTGCCATTGACACTTTTGCATGTCTCTGTAAATAGGAATAAATGCTCGATGAGACAAAAAAGTGTTACTTGTGAGCAGGGATCAAACTAATTGTTTTTCACTATATGTGCATCCATGACAACTAAGAATGTTGCTGTGAGGGGAGGTTCCCCTATGTTCAATGAGAAACAAAGTCAAAGAGGACCGGGGCTTCACACCA
Source organism: Triplophysa rosa (assembly GCF_024868665.1). Lineage (NCBI taxonomy): Eukaryota > Metazoa > Chordata > Actinopteri > Cypriniformes > Nemacheilidae > Triplophysa > Triplophysa rosa. The sequence goes on along the minus strand of NC_079899.1, from coordinate 1,382,305 downwards.
CCAACCTGCCAATGTCAAACTCAAAGCACTAAACACTAGACCAGTTGGACTGCTGTAGGACTTCGCCTGAAAGTGACGCTTATCAAGGGTAATATTTGCCAGCTGTTGCAGGGGAACTGTCTCTCACAGCTGAGAGTTCTCCTGTCAAATACTGTTCCACGTGTGTTCCATGAGATAGAAAGTCCCTACTTGTCTCAAAGTTGCACTGCTGACTTTCAAAACCAACACAAGAAGGTTCTCAGAGTTTAAGGTTCGTAGCATTTAATCTTTCAAAGCAGGGAAGCATATTATGACAACTTACAATGTTGCTGTCAGATAGGGTTCACCCTTGTTCAATGAGATAAAACAGAAGGGGACCAGAGCCTCAGACCATCAACCTGCCTATCTCAAGCCCAAAGTACTAACTACTACACCGGTTTTTGAGAATTCTGCTGCCACATAGGGGTTCCTTTGAGTTCAATGAGAAATAAGAAGGGGGACCGGGCTTCAAACCACCAACCTGCCTATCCCAAACCCAAAGCAAAGTGAAGGCAGGCAAGGTAGAAACGTGGCAGATCCTGCCCCCAAATTTTCCCCATCCCTTTCAAATATGATCCTGTCATGCGTATCATGTAGTTTGTGTGGCCTTGACATTTTAGCATATCTATAAAAATACGAATAAATGCTTGATGAGACAATCAGTGTTGCTTGTGTGCAGGCATCAAAGTAAATGTTTTTGACTATTTGTGCACCCGTGACAACTAAGAATGTTGCTGTCAAGTGAGGTTCCCAAGTTCAATGAGGGAAAAAAAAAGGGGACCGGGGCTTCCGTCCCCCAACCTGCCCATGTCAAACCCAAAGCACTGACCATTACATCAGTTGGCCTATTGTAAGGACCCGCTTGGAAGGAAAGCCAATCAAGGGTAAAATATGCCAGCTTTGCAAGGGAAACGGTATCTGAAAGCTGAGAATTGTCCTGTCACATTCTGTTCCAGCTGTGTTCCATGAGATAGAAAGTCCCTAATTGTCTCACACTTGCGCCGCTGACTTTCAAAACCAATACAAGTAGGTTCTTAGAGTTTAAGGCTCATTTCATGTAATCTTTCAAGCAGGGAAACGTATTATGATGACTAAGAGCGATGCTGTCAGATGAGGATCCCCTGTGCTCAATTAGAAAAGAAAAAGATGGGGGCCGGGACTTCAAACCACCAACCTGCCTATCGCAAGCCCAAAGCACTAATCACTACAGCAGTTGGCTGATTTACCCTCCTCCCTGAAAAAATATTCTGTCAGGTGTAACATTTAGTGTGTGTGGCCATGGAATTTTAGAATGTCTATGTAAATATGAATAAATGCTTCATGAGACACACAGTGTTGCCGGTGCTTAATTTGTAAATTCTGAGGTGCTGGAACAAGGGGGCGTTGCAGATCTGGCAAGTTAGCGGGGTGTGGAGCAGTAACGGGATGGGCAATTTTTGTGGGGCTTTCTATACAACTATTTACGTTTTGAAAATGTGCATAAGAAAGCCTAAATGGAAACGGAAATGCGAAAATAATCTCAGAATTACCAAAGAAATCGTACGTGCTAGACGCAGATTTTATCTCGAGTTTACCTTAGTTCAAATGCCAGTTAAGATGATGGAAACAGTTAATTGTCATATTTAATTTATTATAAATAAATGTTGTGCTTGTAAAACATAAAAAAACACAGCCTTCAATTCTTGTGTACAATTCAGAAGTTTAACGTCAAACTTAAATTACACAGGCATTTTGTTGGTGGAGGCTAACGTGTATAACAAATTAGGCATATTAGGCATCTAATCATCCGTTAACCGTATTTCATCAGTTCTTCTCCGTCTCTTCGCAGCATTTAATAAAACTTGTCCAACAACACAAATATATCTCTCTGAAGTGTCCATCCCGACAAGTCCCATTCAATATATGATGCAAGCATGCGATGTGCATGCCTATGCGTCAGAAGACTTCCCACATTTCAGAAGTAAATCAACGTTTATAGGCTATGTATTCGTGGAATACTCCGAATATTTGACAATTAACAGATTAACAAAACGAAAGGGAAAAAAGGGTGACAATATGCTGCTGAAATTGGTTCAGTTTGTGAGGCGCAGCGCTCCACAAATGAGATCAAGGAAAGGAGATGACAGAGCGCATCCTGTAAATTTTCTCTATTTTGCAAAAGCACAAAGTTTTGTTTTTAGTCCAAGTGTGCAGCATTCCTATCGAATGACCTACATACACAGTCATATCTGTTTGACCATGAATATCCCTGGAGTTTTTTTGAATTGTTCCTGCCGTTATAAATAACAGCTCAAGCGATTGCGCTGGTGCACGCACAATAATTTCACCTCGCAGCAACTTGACAGCCTGTTCATTATCAAAATAAAATAGTTATTGCCATTATAATTATTATAAGTGCTTTTTAATTGAATATATGCACGCAACAGGTCAGCACGAACGTTTTCCACTAGCGCTTGAGGAGAGGATCTGCCAAATGAGGTACCGGATCGGAGTTCGGAAGTGCCGGATCCGCCTGTTCCGGCAAAAATTAAGCCCTGAGTGTTGTTGTGTGCAGCATCCTACTAATTGTACTGGACTATTATGCATCCATGCATAAGTTTAAAGGGAATAGAATCCTGGCAGTTGAGTAAAACAGAACAGCCCCAACACCTTTTAAAAATAATCCTGTCATGTGTAACATGTAGTGTGTGTGGGCTTGGAATTTTAACATGCCTGTGTAAAATGAATTATTGCTTTATGAGAAATACAGTCTTGCTTGTGAGCATGCATCAAACTTATTGTTTCTGGCTATATATGCATCCATGCCTAAGTTTACGAGGGTAGAAACGTGACAGGTAAGAAAAACAGATCTGTCCCAGAATGACCTCCAACCCCCTTTAAATATTATCCTTTCATGTGTAATAAGTAGTGTGTGTGGCCTTGACATTTTTGCATGTCTCTGTAAATAGGAATAAATAATTGATGAGAAAAACAGTGTTGCTTGTGAGCATGCATCAACCTTATTGTGTCTGGCTATATAGGCAACCATGCATAAGTGTACGGGGGTAGAAACGTAGTAGTGTAAAAACATGCTATCCCAAAATTACCCCACCCTCTTAAATATCATCCTTCATTGTAACATCGTGTGTTGGCCTTGACATTTTTGCATGTCTCTGTAAATAGGAATGAGTCGCCGAGGAGACAAACGGCGTTGCTTGTGAGCAGGGATCAGACTAATTGTGTTTCACTATATGTGCATCCATGACAACTAAGAATGTTGCTGTCACGGGAGGTTTCTCTATGTTCAAAGAGAAACGAAGTCAAAGAGGACCGGGGCTTCACACCACCAACCTGCCAATGTCAAACACAAAGCACTTTTTTTTTTTTTTTTTTTAATTATCAAAAGTACAAAAAATATTACATTCCACATTCAAAATATAGTATCACAAACATCTGGACAACACACAAAAACAGGATTCAAACATACATATATTCCATCGCTAACCATGTATTTTTCCTTAAAAGTTCAAAATTAGCTTTCCTGTATCATCCACATTTATGAGTCTACATTCATTAATGAAAGCCTTTTCAAAAATGTCTTTGCTTAAATATTTCCACATTAAATAAACATTCTTTCTCAACACAGTTTTAAACATTGCACATACTGTATATCCACCTTTTTCCCTTCAAAATATGCCAAATTCCTTCTTGCCCAAACTGCATATCTCGCATGGCTTAAAACGTAGTTACACAAGTTCACCTTTACATCTTTAAAATGTACACATTCACCAAATAAAAACAGTTTTCTCCATTCATCTCCTTCAACATCTCTTCCCCAATCGTCCTTGATCAGTTTTTTGAGCTTTTTATGAAGAACATCAAGTTCTTTACATTCAAAAAACATGTGCATTAGCGTTTCAGGTTCAGTCTTACATACATCACATTCTCTCTTCTCATTTTTGTTAATTTGGTGAATCACTACCTTCGTGTATATTCTGTTGTGTCTTATCTTAAAATCCAGATTTTCACAATCCAAACCATTATACTTTACACATAATTTCTTCCATATCGTCTTGACATTAAAACCAGGAAACACTTTAGGCCACACATTTTCTGATGCAGGCCGTTTAATTTCCTTTTTTACAAACGCTTTGTAAATCATTTTCGTGGTTATGTCACTTAGGGGCTTTTTTTCGCCACCTTCCACAAGAAACATTTCTGGCAAGCCCCAATTCCCCGGTTTAACAGTCTCTCTCTCAATCGCTTCAACCCACATTCTGGGCAAGCTTATTTTAATGTTTTCGCACATAGAGTCTACTTTGGATTTTTCAATGTCGTCCTTCCATTCTACCACATAGTCATAAATAGCTCTATTTGGTAAAAAGCCCTTCACATATTCATATGCCATGTCTTTTATTTGTCTTACTCCAGCTCTCATATACAGCCTGTCATAAAACATTTTCCCTTTCATTCTTATCTTTGGATTTAAAAATATTGGTTGCTTTAGTATTTGATTTATATTTTCACAGTCATATTGCATACCCACTACATATTCAGCCCATGCACTCAGTACTTCTTGGTAAAATAAAGGTATTTTTTCAAACATTGGCTTCTTTAAGGCCATAAACACCCCCTCTTCTCCACACCCGCTACTTTTATCCAAAACATCCCTCATAAAACCTTTCCAACCATATTCGACTTTATCATATAAAAACTTCTTCATTATTTTCACCCGTATTGCTTTCTTTTTAACCTCTATATCAATCAAGTTTAGCCCTCCTTCTTTATAGTCTGCTATTAGTGTCTTCTTAGCTATTTTAACACCTTTCCCTCCCCATATAAAATCATTCAGTGTCTCCGTTAACTCATTTAGCACCCACAATGGTAGATCAATTGCACCTATAACATAGTTACATTTGGATAACAAAAGAGAATTCTCAACTATTACTTTACCCCTTAATCTCAGCTCTCTTAATTTCCAGAACTGTAAAACCTGTTTTATTTTATTTAAAATCCCTGTTCATGTAACATCTCTTGCTTCTTTAGCATTTGGTCCAATATTCACTCCCAGAATCTTCACATATTCTTTTGTATCCTTAAAAGGAATATCACACCCACTCGTATCAACCCCTCCTATACTCATTATTTCAGATTTTTCTATATTAATCTTTGCTCCAGATGCTTTCCTATATATTTCCATATGTTTCATTATTCTCTTTATGCTCCCCATATTTCTGACTGTAAAGGTTGTGTCATCTGCATACTGGTGAATTAAACTTAACCCACCATGCGGTAATTTGATTCCTCTTACTTCTTTATCTTTTTTAACCATTGTTGCCAATGGTTCAATTGAAATTGCATATAATATTGCAGACATTGGACATCCCTGTCTCACTGATCTTTCTAGCACAAAGGGGTCTGTCAGAGCACCGTTAACTTTTACAGAGCTTTTTGCATTGCTATACAGTAAGTTTATCCACCTCAGTATCCTCTTCCCAAAGCCATATTTCTTCATTGTTTGTTCCAAAAAATAGTGTTCTACCCTGTCAAAAGCTTTGTTTAGGTCTACACATAAAACTATACCACCTTCTCTATCATTTCCCATGCTTCCTACTACATCTCTTATTGTACAAATCGTGTCTGTTATATCTCGTCCCGGAATACTATACGTTTGATTTGGTGATATTATACTTCCAATTACTCCTTTGATTCTGCTGGCTAAAATTTTAGTTAGAATTTTGTAATCTGTATTTAACAAGCTTAGAGGTCTATAATTCTTTAACTCGAGTGGGCTGCCCTTATTCTTATACAGGATGGCTATTACTCCCAAGCCCATGGATTTAGGTACTACCCTTTTCTCTTCCATACCTCTAAATAATCTCAGCAAAATGGGTGCCAAGATTTCCGTAAATGTTTTATAAAACTCATGTGTTAAACCATCTGCTCCAGGGCTCTTGTTTGGCTTTGTCTGTTTTATTGCCTCTTCTATCTCTTCAATACTTATATCTCCTTCACACATGTTCCTTTCTACATCAGATAAGCTAGCACTTACTGTATTTAAAACTGCATCCACGCATTCTTGTCTTACATTTTCTTTCTTAAAGAGCTTCTTATAAAATGATTCCACTGTTTCAATTATTTCTACATAATCAGTTACCTTTACACCCTCTTCATTTTCCAGTTTCGTAATAACTCTTTTTTTCTGTTTTTTCTTCTCCAGATTCAAAAAGAATTTTGTGCATCTCTCCCCCTCCACTACATATTGTGCCCTACTCCTCACCATTGCACCCTTGCATTTTTCCTTTTCATACATTTCTATTTCAGCTTTTATCTGGAAAAACTGTTCTTTTGTATGTTCTGGATTATTTTCTATATTCTCTGCTTCTTTTTCTAACATCTTATACATAGTATCTAATTCCGCTTTTCTCATGTAGTTCCTCTGTTTTGAGTATCTAATACTTCTTTTTTTAATTTTCTCCTTCATTATTTCCCACCATTCACACACATTCTCTTCAAATAAAGGTCTTTCCATTTCACCCCTTATGCACCTCTCAATACTATTTTTGAAGGCAACTTCCTGTAATAAGGATGAATTCAAACACCACTTACCCCCACCTCTTCCTTCCATGTGTATTCCCATCTTTACTATCATGGCAGCATGATCACTTATTCCCAAAAACGTATAACACACACTTCTAACATAATGCAGTATTTCTCTTTTGATTAAGCAAAGATCTATACGGCTTTGTTTTAGATTTCCCTTCACCATTTGCCTCCTTGAAAATTCCCTTTTATATGGGTTCTCTTCTCTCCAGGCATCTACCATACATTTGCTTTGCATTAATTGCTTTAGACATTTCCTAGAAGTGTCAAATTTAAAACTTGCATTTCTAGACACATCGAGTCTTGTACACCATACATTAAAATCACCCACCACTATACATTTGCCCACACACAGAGACTTCAATTGCATGAAAATCTCCTTTCTTTCAGTTTCAACATTAGGCGCATACAAATTAATTAGTCTGAAAGAATCCTTTTGAAGCTTAAAGTCTATACCTAATATTCTCCCCTTACCATCATTATGTATTTGCTTTATATTATGCATTTTCCCACCTTTAATCAATATAGCCACCCCACATGCTCTCTTGTTTCCATGATTAACATAAATGTCTTCATCCCAAACCCTTTTAGCGTTGGCCATTAAATCCTCAGACCAGTGTGTCTCTTGAAGGCAAATTATATCCGTTTTTAGTCCTTCTATCACTTGCTTGAACTTATTCATGTCTCTTAGTCCATTGCAGTTCAAGCAAGAAATACTTATATTGGCACTCATGACAGCTATAATAATTAATATATGAATAACTCAAGGTCTTACTTTTTAGCGAACCTTTCGTCGTTCCCTTTCATTTTCCTTTTAAGCATCCTTAAGTTTTCTTCGCTCATCTCAGTTTCGTGTTCAATATCCTTCAGAGGAGTTTCCAGAATCATCATTTCTTCTCCTTCCCTCTGCACCTCCACAGACACGTTCTTCTCTTGAGACACTATTCCATGTTGTTCTTTATTAACACCTTTCTCGCCACTTTTGGCTGCATCTCCTTTTTTTGGCTCTTGGTTTATCACATCCTCTTCTCTGCTTCTCTCTCTCTCTTCAACCCCTTGTCTGTCTGTCGTGACCACTTCACTCCATTCCGTTTCTCTCCCCTCTTCCTCGAGTGTTAAGGTCTCCTCCACCTCTCCATACAAGTCCGCAGAGCTTTCCTTGTCATCTTCTTCTTTTCCCTCATCAGCAATTATGCATACACATAGTCCAGTTTTCATCTTACATACACCACAATTTCCCTCATAGCAGTCACGCGCGTAGTGTCCTTGCTTACCACATTTGAAACACTTAAAATTCGGGCAGTCTCTTACGATGTGCCCAGGCTGGATGCACAGGTGGCAGACTTTCACCTGCCTGTCATGGATCACTCTAAAATGTTCAGTTCCACCCAGGGTCTCAAATTTTGTGGAATAAGGCAATGATTTGACGGTGTCCGTGAATTTTACTTTCATAAACCTTGTTCCATCTGCAATATCGGTCCCAGGCCACATCCTTCTTTTGATTTTTGAAGCTGCCGTCACTCCCCATTCCTTTAGCTTCCCAGTTATTTCCTCGTCCTGGATGTATGTCGGCAGGTTTAGGAAAGAAACCACCGTTTCGCTATTGCTGATTTCTTTAGCCATTATTCGTCCATTCTTTGTCTTTAACCCATCCAATATCTTATCTTTTCCTTTCTCCTCTCGCATTGTCAACTCATATTCTCTCGGGTTTTTGTATCTACATCCAATTACCTCACCACATTCTTCCTTAACTTTCTTCAGTAGTTCCATCATTGTAACTCTATCATCCCCCAAAATCTCCACTGACACTGTCAATCTTTTTTCATAGCTTTGATGCCTTAATCCGTCTTCATCTCCAACCTCTCTCATATTCCGTTTGCCCAGTCCTTTATTCGCCTCCATTGTATCCGCTCCGTCCGTTCTCCGTTTGTGACTCAAAACGTCAAAAATTTGCCCCAAACAGCGCAAGGCTGCTTGGGGAAATAGACAAACACTCAAAAGAAATCAAAAGAAAAATTCTCCCTTTTCTTTACACCCAAAAAAACGATGAATAAACAACAAAGAAAATGCCTTCAAACAATTACTATCCACCTGCTCTCTGCACCAATGCACTCACTTCCTGATTAGCTCTCTAGCGCCCTCAGGGTCAAACCCAAAGCACTATCCACTACACCAGTTGGACTGCTGTAAGACTCCGCCTGAAAGTGAAGCTCATCAAGGGTAATATTTGCCAGCTATTGCAGGGGAACTGTCTCTCACAGCTGAGAATTCTCCTGTCACATACTGTTCCACCTGTGTTCCATGAGATAGAAAGTCCCTTCTTGTCTCAAAGTTGTACTGCTGACTTTCAAAACCAACACAAGTAGGTTCTTAGAGTTTAAGGTTCTTATCATTTAATCTTTCAAAGCAGGAAAACGTATTATGACAACTAACAACGTTGCTGTGAGATAGGGTTCCCCATTGTTAAATGAGAAAAAAAGGAAGGGGACCAGAGCTTCAAACCATCAACCTGCCCATCTCAAGCCCACAGCACTAACTCCTACACCCGTTTTGAGAATTATGCTGTCACATAGGGGTTCCCCTATGTTCAATGAGAAATGAGAAGGGGACCGGGCTTCAACCCACCTACCTGCCTATCCCAAACCCAGAGCAAAGTGAAGGAAGGCAAGGTAGAAAAGTGGCAGATCCTGCCCCCAAATGTTCCCAAAACCTTTCAAATATTATCCTGTCATGTGTAAAATGTAGTTTATGTGGCCTTGACATTTTAGCATGTCTATGTAAATATGAATAAATGCTTGATGAGACAATCAGTGTTGCTTGTGTGCAGGCATCAAAGTAAATGTTTTTTGACTAAATGTGCACTCGTGACAACTATGACTGTTACTGTCAAGTGAGGTTCCCGTGTACAATGAGGAAAAAAGAAAGGGGACCGGGGCTTCCGTCCCCCAATCTGCCCATGTCAAACCCAAAGCACTGACCACTACACCAGTTGGCCTATTGTACGGACCCGCTTGAAAGGGAAAACAGTCAAGGGTAAAATATGCCCGCTTTAAAGGGGGAACGGTATCTCAAAGCTGAGAATTTTCTGTCACATACTGTTCCAGCTGTGGTCCATGAGATAGAAAGTCCCTACTTGTCTTACACTTGCACCGCTGACTTTCAAAACCAATGCAAGTAGGTTCTTAGAGTTAAAGGCACATTTCATGTAATCTTTAAAAGCAGGGAAACGTATTATGATGACTAAGAGCGATGCTGTCAGATGAGTATCCCCTGTGCTCAAATAGAAAAGAAAAAGATGGGGGTCGGGACTTCAAACCACCAACCTGCCTATCGCAAGCCCAAAGCACTAATCACTACAGCAGTTGGCCGATTTACCCTCCTCCCTGAAAAAATATTCTGTCACGTGTAACATTTAGTGTGTGTGGCCATGGAATTTTAGAATGTCTATGTAAATATCAATAAATGCTTCATGAGACACACAGTGTTGCCGGTGCTTAATTTGTAAATTCTGAGGTGCTGGAACAAGGGGGCGTTGCAGATCTGGCAAGTTAGCGGGGTGTGGAGCAGTAACGGGATGGGCAATTTTTGTGGGGCTTTCTATACAACTGAGCTTAGACCGCAGATTTATCTCGAGATCCTTACTCTAGTTCAAATGCCAGTTTAAGCGATTGAATGAAACAGTTAATTGTTCAATATTAATTTATTATAAATAAATGTTGTGCTTGATAAAACATAAAAAAAACAGCCTCAATTCTTGTGAACAATTCAAAGTTAACGTTAAACTTAAAATTACACGGCATTTGTTGGTGGAGGCTAACGTGATAATAAAAATAGCATATTAGGCATCTAATCATCCGTTAACCGTATTTCATCAGTCTTCTCGTCTCTTCCAGCATTTAATAAAACTTGTCCAACAACACAAATATCTCTCTCTGAAGTGTCCATCCCGACATAATCCATTCATTAATATGATGCAAGCATGCGATTGTGCATGCCTATGCGTCAGAAACTTCCCCACATTCAAGAAGTAACAACGTTTAGGCTATGTATTCGTGGGAATACTTCCCGAAAAATGGTGACATTATGCTGCTGAAATTGGTTCAGTTTGTGAGGCGCAGCGCTCCAGAAATGAGATCAAGGAAAGGATGTGACAGAGCGCATCCTGTAAATTTTCTCTATTTTGCAAAAGCGCGAAGTTTGGTTTTTAGTCCAAGTGTGCAGCATTCCTATCGAATGACATACATACACAGTCTTATCTGTTTGACCTTAAATATTCCTGGAGTTTTTTTAGTTGTCTCTGCCGTTATAGAAAACAGCTCAAGCGATTGCGCTAGTGCACACACAATATTTCACTTTGCAGCAACATGACAGCCTGTTCATTATCAAAATAAAATACTTATTGCCATTATAATTATTATGAGTGCTTTTTAATTGAATATATGCACGCGACAGGTCAGCACGAACGTTTTCCACTAGCGCTTGAGGAGCGGGATCTGTCAAGTGAGGTACCGGATCGGAGTTCGGAAGTACCGGATCCCGATCGACTTGTTCCGGCAAAAATTAAGCCCTGTGTGTTGCTTGTGTGCAAGCATCATACTAATTGTACCGGACTATGTATACATTCATGCATGAATTTAAAGGGAGTCGAATCCTGGCAGTTGAGTAAAACAGATCCAGTCCAAAAATAATCTCCAATACCTTTTAAATATAATCCTGTCATGTGTAACATGTAGTGTGTGTGGGCTTGTAACTTTAGCATGTCTGTGTAATTATGTATGATTGCTTTGTGAGACATACAGTGTTGCTTGTGAGCATGCATCAAACTTAATGTTTCTGGCTATATATGCATCCATGCTAAGTTTACGGGGTAGAAACGTGACAGGTAGAAAAACAGATCCTGTCCCAAAATTACCTCCAACCCCCTTTAAATATTATCCTGTACATGTGTAACATGTAGTGTGTGTGGCCTTGACTGTTTTTGCATGTCTCTGTAAATAGAATAAATGCTGATGAGAAAACAGTGTTGCTTGTTAGCAGGATCAAACTTATTGTTTCTGGCTATATATGCATCCATGCATAAATTAACGGGGTAGAAACGTGACAGTGGTGAAAAACAATCCTGTCCCAAAATTACCTCCAACCCCTTTAAATATTATCCTATCGTGTTTAACGTAGTGTGTGTGGCCTTGACATTTTTGCCTGTCTCTGTTAATAGAATAAGTGCTAGATGAGACAAAACCGTTGCTTGTGAGCAGGGATCAGACTAATTTTGTTTCACTATATGTGCATCCATGACACTAAGAACTGTTGCTGTTACGGGAGAGTTTCTCTATGTTCAATGAGGAGAACGAAGTCAAAGAGGAGCGGCTTCAACCACCAACACTTGCCAATGTCAAACACAAGCACAAAAGCTAGACCAGTTGTACTGCTGTAGGACCGCCTGAAAGTGACGCTTATCAAGGTTAATATTTGTCCAGCTGTTGCAGGGGAACTGTCTCTCACAGCTGATAGATTCCTACCTGTCACATACTGTTCCACGTGTGTTCCAATGAGATAGAAAGTCCCTACTTGTCTCAAATTGCACTGCTGACTTTCAAAACCAACACAAGAAGGTTCTCAGAGAGTTTTAGGTTCTTAGCATTAATCTTTCAAAGCAAAGCATATTATGAAGCTTACAATGTTTGCAGTCAGATAGGGGTTCCACCATTGTTCAATGAGAAAAACAAGGGACCAAGAGGCGTCAGACCATCAGACCTGCCTATCTCAGCCCGCAGTACTAAATACTTACACCGGTTTTTGAGAATTATGCTGCCACGTAGGGGTTTCCTTTAGTTCAATGAGAAATAGAGAGGGAGGCTACGGGCTTCATACCACCAACCTGACTATCCCAAACCCAGAGCAAAAGTGAAGGAAGGCAAGGTAAAAACGTGTCAGACCTGCCCCCCAAATGTTCCCATCCCTTTCAAATATATCCTGTCACTGTGAATCATGTAGTTTATGTTGGCCTTGACATTTTAGCATATCTATAAAAAATACGAATAAATGCTTGATGAGACAATCAAGTGTTGCTTGTGTCGCAGGCATCAAAGTAAATGTTTTTTGACTATTTGTGCAACTCGTGACAACTTATGAACTGTTGCTGTCAGAGTTGAGGTTCCCATGTACAATGAGGAAAAAAAAAGGGGACCGGGGCTTCCGTCCCCCAACCTGCCCATGTCAAACCCAAAGCACTGACCATACATCAGTTGGCCTATTGTAAGGACCCGCTTGGAAGGAAAGCCAATCAAGGGTAAAATATGCCAGCTTTGCAAGGGGAAACGGTATCTGAAAGCTGAGAATTGTCCTGTCACATTCTGTTCCAGCTGTGTTCCATGAGATAGAAAGTCCCTAATTGTCTCACACTTGCCCGCTGACTTTCAAAACCAATACAAGTAGGTTCTTAGAGTTTAAGGCTCATTTCATGTAATCTTTCAAGCAGGGAAACGTATTATGATGACTAAGAGCGATGCTGTCAGATGAGGATCCCCTGTGCTCAAATAGAAAAGAAAAAGGATGGGGGCCGGGACTTCAAACCACCAACCTGCCTATCGCAAGCCCAAAGCACTAATCACTACAGCAGTTGGGCTGATTTACCCTCCTCCCTGAAAAAATATTCTGTCAGGTGTAACATTTAGTGTGTGTGGCCATGGAATTTTAGAATGTCTATGTAAATATGAATAAATGCTTCATGAGACACACAGTGTTGCCGGTGCTTAATTTGTAAATTCTGAGGTGCTGGAACAAGGGGGCGTTGCAGATCTGGCAAGTTAGCGGGGTGTGGAGCAGTAACGGGATGGGCAATTTTTGTGGGGCTTTCTATACAACTATTTACGTTTTGAAAATGTGCATAAGAAAGCCTAAATGGAAACGGAAATGCGAAAATAATCTCAGAATTACCAAAGAAATCGTACGGGCTAGACGCAGATTTTATCTCGAGTTTACCTTAGTTCAAATGCCAGTTAAGATGATGGAAACAGTTAATTGTCATATTTAATTTATTATAAATAAATGTTGTGCTTGTAAAACATAAAAAAACACAGCCTTCAATTCTTGTGTACAATTCAGAAGTTTAACGTCAAACTTAAATTACACAGGCATTTTGTTGGTGGAGGCTAACGTGTATAACAAATTAGGCATATTAGGCATCTAATCATCCGTTAACCGTATTTCATCAGTTCTTCTCCGTCTCTTCGCAGCATTTAATAAAACTTGTCCAACAACACAAATATATCTCTCTGAAGTGTCCATCCCGACAAGTCCCATTCAATATATGATGCAAGCATGCGATGTGCATGCCTATGCGTCAGAAGACTTCCCACATTTCAGAAGTAAATCAACGTTTATAGGCTATGTATTCGTGGAATACTCCGAATATTTGACAATTAACAGATTAACAAAACGAAAGGGAAAAAAGGGTGACAATATGCTGCTGAAATTGGTTCAGTTTGTGAGGCGCAGCGCTCCACAAATGAGATCAAGGAAAGGAGATGACAGAGCGCATCCTGTAAATTTTCTCTATTATGCAAAAGCACAAAGTTTTGTTTTTAGTCCAAGTGTGCAGCATTCCTATCGAATGACATACATACACAGTCATATCTGTTTGACCATGAATATCCCTGGAGTTTTTTTAGTTGTTCCTGCCGTTATAAATACAGCTCAAGCGATTGCGCTGGTGCACGCACAATAATTTCACCTCGCAGCAACTTGACAGCCTGTTCATTATCAAAATAAAATAGTTATTGCCATTATAATTATTATAAGTGCTTTTTAATTGAATATATGCACGCAACAGGTCAGCACGAACGTTTTCCACTAGCGCTTGAGAGAGCGGGATCTGCCAAATGAGGTCCGGATCGGAGTTCGGAATGCCGGATCCTCCTGTTCCGGCAAAAATTAAGCCCTGAGTGTTGCTTGCTGTAACCGTTTCAACTCTGGTTGTGTTGCTTTCAATAAAGAATGTCAGTTGAGAACCATTGGCGACCTTGATTCCCTTGGCTTTGATGTATGACTCTCCTCAGCAACAGACACGATGCTCAACTCTGGCGATCGGCTGCGGCTGATCTAGCAGATCCGGGTCACGGCACCAATTTTATGTAACCGTTTCGCTCTGGTTGTGTTGCTTTCAATAAAGAATGTCAGTTGAGACAGAATGATGAAGCCGTAGTTTCTTTATTCCACCTGAAGGACACACACAAGGCACGATATGTTATCCAGGCACATCTCTTCTCTCCGCCACGTGCAATACTCTCACGAGAAGAGAAAGAGAACAACCTAACCCCATTCAGCACACAGTGTTGCTTCTGGGGCATGAGGCCTATAGACGGCCGCAGCCCGGAAGCTGCCAAGTGCGCCCCGCTCTTATGTGCCCTGAAACGGCAAGCAAATATAGGCTATGCTTGGTCCTTATTATAAAACAAACACATTACATTTCACATTATATTACAACAACATTTTAACAACATATTTAACATGGAAACATTACAACAATCAGGGAACAAGGTTGGTTAAAGTTCACAAAATAAAATAAAATGCATTGCAAATTTTTTAATCCAGCTACATTCACCCCCCTGATCTTTACAAACTTGTTCTTAAGGGCAGATGGCTACCACAACTCTTCTATTTTTAAAGACACTTAACGGTCACACATTTTACTAGTCATAGCAGCATAAGCTTCCCACTTCACAGGGAAAATGATCTAAGGAGGTTGATCATGCCTACTAAGACACTTGCATTTATGGTGCCCCAAACACCATAGATAAGACTATAATATAATTGCTATTTACAAAACTCTGTAGCTTGTTCAATGTCTTTTGACTCAAAATCAATAATTATAAAACAAATCACCCACATAACAGAATAACAAAACATGTAGTATTCAAACTTGTTTTGTTAGCAACGATTTTGCAAACTCACTTACGGAATTGGTCTTCACATTCTGTGTCATATTCTGAATTAATCTGTTAACCGGCTTCACTAGTCTCCCTATCCTGGTTCTAACTTGAGCTGAAATCTGATTAGTGGGTGAGCCCACAGTATCAGAAGACACCACATTCTCCACTGATACAGATTTCATCTCATCTCCCAAAGGATCAGTAGGTAACTGTTCGACAACTGAGTTCCTGTCAGATTCAGGTAAAAGTATGTCACGATGTGACTCTCCATCAGTCAAATTAGTGTCCATATTACAATTGGAAGATCCATCTTGCACCACTACAGAATCAGTCTCAGGTTCTGGGTTTACTGGTGCTGGGAAATCACTCTCTGCTGGAAAGGACAATTCACTAAGATCATCGTCTGGGGTTGCAGACTCAGCTACCCAACTAGCGACTCGTGCAACTGCATCACTGCTTTCGGCCACTGGCATGACATCACTCAAAGCTTCTCCATCAAAGGAATCATCAGAATCGCTGAATGATGGTTTAATTTCCTCTGCCATAACTGGCAGGAAGTTAACTTGAAGGAGCAGGTTTCTGTGAACAACCTTTTCTTGACCAGTGCTAACATTACGCACACGGTAAGTGTGGCATTGAGGATTTGAAGCAACAACAATGTGAGGGACCGAATTCCATTTGTCTGCTAACTTCCTTCGTCCACGTTCTCCCTTGTTTGCCAACAAGACCCGGTCACCATCTTCAATTCTGCAACCTCTTGTATTCCGATTATACATGTCTGCTTGCTTCTGTTGACTGGCCTCAGCATTCTTTTGAGCAAGGGTTAAAGCTTGTTTCAAGTCAGCTCTAAGGTGTTTCACATATGCATCATAGCCGGCGATGTCATTGTCTCTTTCTACACTGCTGAACATAACATCCACAGGAAGTTTGGGAATTCGACCGTACATCAGATAGAACGGAGTATAGCCTGTTGTCTCGTGTGAAGTACAATTGTAGGCGAATGTCAATGTTTGTAACAGCTGTGGCCATTTCTGTTTGGTTCTCGGTGGCAAGGCTCTCAACATACCACCCAGAGTCCTGTTGAACCTCTCGACCTGACCATTACCCATAGGGTGATAGGCAGTTGTTCTGGACTTTTTCACACCCGAAACTTCCAACAGCTCATGAATCAAACGGCTCTCAAATTTTGCCCCTTGGTCCGAATGGATTCTGTCTGGAAATCCATACACGCAGAAATACCTATCCCACAACATTCTCGCCACTTGCTTTGCCGACTGGTCGCTGCAAGGAAAGGCATGGGCTAGCCTAGTTAAGTGGTCAGTTACCACTAGAACATCGACATTACGACCTCTAGAATTTTCCGCGGACCAAAAATCTATGCAAGCTAATTCCAACGGCCTTGATGTTTTAATGCTCTCCAATGGTGCTCTTCCTTCAGGCTCCGGTGTCTTACTCACGACACACCGCTTACAACATCTAACGTGCTCACGAACATCACGTTCCAGCTTTGTCCAGAAGAACCGCTGTCTGGAGAGTGATAAAGTCCTGCCCTGGCCTTGATGTCCAGCCTTATCGTGGACTCCCTGCAGAACTTGCTTCACCAAGGAATCTGGAACAACGTACTGCAGCCTTCTCTTGCCGGTAAGATTATCTTTACTTACTCTGTATAGAATTCCATCAACCATCTTAAATTTTTCGCACTGTTTCAACGTTTTAAGCACCTCAAATGCTTCTTTGGCTCTTTCACGCCTGGATGGTCTTTTCCCTCTACCCACGTAAAACAACACTCTCGATAGGATGGTGTCACTTTGCTGTCTCTCTTGCAAATCCTTCGTAGAAAAAACTGGAAGGGCACTGCAACCCGGAGTCAAGTACTGCTGAGTCTCTTGGGTGAGACACTCAACAGCTCTGCCTTGTGCACCAACTTCCCATTCTGTATGAGCACAAAGGACTGCTGCCACCTCAGCTGTGGTAAAAGAGCAATGACTCGACACTTCACAAGGGAAATCCTCAACTCCACAGGTATTAGCACTTAATCTGAAAACATCTTGGATGGCACTTTCCTGAACTTGCTTAGCCTCGTTGAGCAGGGCGCTGTACGGTTCAGAAACTAACCTTTGGCTAATACATGAACGAACAAAAGGTTGTCTACTCAAGGCATCTGCAACAACGTTCCTCGTACCAGGTATGTATTGTATACTGAAGCTGTAAGGGGCAAGTTTGGACACCCACCTCTGTTCACATGCATCCAGCTTGGGTTTGGTTAGAATGTGTGTTAACGGATTGTTGTCCATCCAAACTGTAAAATCGTGCCCCTTCAACCAGTGACAGAACTTGTCGCAGACAGACCATTTTAGGGCAAGAAACTCCAGTCGGTGAGCGGGATATTTAGCTTGTGCACGTGTGAGGGCCCTACTAGCAAAAGCGATGGGACGTGCTTTGGTTTCACCCACAGGTACTTGCGATACAACAGCTCCTAACCCATCCATTGACGCATCTGTAGACAAGATGAAGGGTTGAGTAAAGTCAGGATGAGCCAACACAACTGACTCCAACAAGGCTTTTTTAAGCTTCTGGAATGCTTCAGCATGTTCTGGCTTCCAATCTTCATAACTCAATNTGCTTAAACTGGTAAAGGGAATATACAAAATAAAAGAACACTGCTCATAAATACATATAGGCCTAGGGGGCTAATGAGGATAATTAGGCTAAATGATCATACAGGATTATATCTAAACTAAACATATGTGTGCTAAACATATAAAGCTCTTAAAGGAGTTGCTCACTGCAAAATTTGCCCCCATTGACTTTCCATAGTAGGAATAAAAACTACTATGGAAAGTCAATGGGGGCAAATTTTGAAGTGAACTACTCCTTTAATACCACTGATTCTGTGAGCTACTCGGTGTATTCAGTAGGGTGCTTCAGAGGCACAAGGTATACGACAATAAAACAATGCACAACTGACATAAAGGAAATTTACTTTTAATACTTGAGTACTTTTAAAAGCACGTACTTCTGTACTTTTACTCAAGTAAGAATCTGTCTTTACAACTTTTACTTGTAGTGGAGTAATATTTGACCAGTAGTATCTGTACTTTCACTCAAGTAAGGAAGTTGTGTACTTCGTCCACCTCTGGTATTGTCTCCATTCATCTGGAATCTCACAATGTGCCTTGAATGTTTTACTATAGTGCTTTTCTAGATGTTTCTGGAATCTGCACACAACCCACTTCCAGAACCAATTATCATTTGCTACTTCTGTTGTGCAGAAACAATTTGCCAAGTTTGTTTTTTCTTTGTAAAACCGCCCATTCAGTCCAGTACTACGATGGAAAGGAACACTGTGATCTCCAGGATGGTTCTCAGATGGCTTTACAGAAGGGACACTGAACCCAACAGCACTGACAGAAGTGATCGATCAAAATCTCATCTGGTTTCATCCTGCACTTTTCCATTTTAATGACATTCATGCTTGTAAAACTGTTCTGTAGCTTTGTCATCATTTCATTCAGACTTTTACTCAAATGATTTTCAAGAAAATCTAAGTCTTTCATTTCTGTGAGATCAACACAAGACTCTCGTGTGAATTTCAGCTCATTTGTGAGTGTTTGGTGAAACTTCTGAACCACATGTTTTCATCTCCTCTCTTGTTTTTGACCTCCACTGTCACTACATGCACAGCATTACTCACAATCTGCTCTTTCTGTTTTAGATTTCCTTTGAAAATGTTTAGAATCATCTCACTTTGTTCGGTGAACTATTTATCCACTTCATTTTTTATGAATTGTTTGAAGTGTTGTTTGCATGTACTTATCAAAGTCCTCTTTTTCTGCGAGGGATTTCAGAATGTGTTTCTCCAGATTTGATCTGTTCTCCCATAATGCTCGTATGTCAGACCTCATCTGTGGTGCTAAATCAATAGCCGTTTTGTTGTAAACTTCTTGTAGGATGCACGGTTCAAGTTTACTGCAGATGGAATCAATCAATATGGTTGTGTAGCAGTGCACAGCAGTGCAGTGTTGGCTTGCTCACTGGGAGACTGCATTTATTTATTCATTTATTTATTAGATATTATTTATTTGAATGATCTTGCTTGGTCTATAAACACCATGCACTGTGCTGTGTTTTACCTTTCTGTGTTTTTCTTATTTGCTCCTTTAAAGCTGCTTTGGAACAATGCACATTGTGAAAAGCGCTATATAAATCAAATTGAATTGAATTGAATTGAATTGAATTGTGTTTGTTGCTCCTCTGGAGTAATTCATGAAGAAGTTGTAGTATTGGGTTTTCTGCTTCTTAAGATAATTTGATTCTCTGAATTTCTTGCGGAGTTTAAGAATTTTTTACATGCAATGTCACACAGATAGAGACAGAGATCTGTGATAAACTCCCTTTTTAATTTATATGTTTGGTTCTCTGATTGATTTTGCTCTACTGACTTTTTAACACTGTCTGTTATTTCCTGAATGTAACTGACATTGTAGCCGTGTCTTCTGACTGGTCATTTTTCCATTATTTTCTAAGTTTCCTGCATAACATTATGAATCAGTTGCCTCACTGAGTCATTATATTTCGCATTAAGTATGTTGTTTTGACGTGATACAGTTTGTGTAGTTTTACTGCACAATGTAGTCATCATAATCACCTCTTTGGACTATCTGTTTGAAGTCTTGCAGATTAAGTCTCTGATTCACAAAAGTTACTTCATGGTTTTCAGATAATACCTTTGTGACATCATCCCATAAATCAAAGTCTTTCAGTGGAGGAATATCTTCTGTCATTTCAGTGGCCCATTTACTCCACAATATGTCAAATTGCTTTTTCAGAACACGTTAATCTGCTCCTTTACTTTTTAGACTCACTGCACTTTCCTTGCTCTGAGTGAATTTGTGCATTTTCATCCTCTGTTATTTTCTTGTCCAGGTTCTCCCTTGCTTTCTTCTGCTCAATTGTTTTATTCAATTTTCTTTTTGTTTCCTTCACCAGATCATTATGTAGATCTTTAATTCAGGTTTCAAATCTTCCTCGCCCTTGACACAGAATGTCTTTGTCCTCACCAAAGTAAGACTTCATTGATTTTTCGACTTAGTCGTTTGTCTTCCTCATTTCAGCTATCAGGTCATTATCATGAATATCAATGTTTCCATTAGAAATTCTGTTGTAGAATTTGTCTTCAATGCTCAACATGGCACTCCTGAAACTGAAAGTCTCTCACCTGTCTGCATCCGGTTCCTGTCTGCACCGCTGCCGGCGGTTTGTTTGTATCCCCACACTTCGCTCTAATATTAGTTTATTTTATTATCGTTACTTATCATTGTCGTTGCTAACTTATCCTGATATCTCAATAACCCTGCTTTTGTTATTTACTTGAAGATTCTAAACCAAAAGTGATAATTAACTTAACGCCACTAGCATAGCAATAGCGTGTTAGCTTGCTTTCTGTTTACACTGTGGAATATCATCTTGCCTCTGGTTTGTCTTGTGCGCTAACTGTTTCTCTTTTTAAGCGAGTATACTACGATTCATCGAGCAACCTTGGTAAGTTGGAATTGCACTTCAAACCCGGTGAGTTATGGCTTCTATTCCTATTATTGTTACTTGCACCTCATGTCATATGTTTAGCTTAGCCTTCTCTGTCAGCTGCGAGGGTTTTATATGCGATAACTGCAGGGAAATAGTTAGGCTGAGAGAGAAGATCTTAGAATTAGAGTCTCGCATCCGATCGTTATCTGAGGATAGTAAGAGTGTATGGACCATAGAAAACACTTTGGACACACAGCTCGGTTCCGGTTGAAAATCCCCCACAGCTGGGAAACTTTGTGACTGTGAGACGGCGTAGTCGCAGGACAAAACATCACTAGACCATTCCGATTACAGTCTCGAACAGGTTTGCCCCGCTCAGTGACGCACCGAATGAGAAACCTGCTGAAAGTGCCCTAGTTATCGATGAGTCTATTGTTCGGAACGTTGACATAGAGGCACCAGCCACCATATTCCAATGTTTACCGGGAGCCAGAGCGACTGACATCAAGTCAAATTTAATTGTGCTGGCTAAGGCTAATCGTAAATTCAGTAAGATTGTTATTCACGTCGGCACAAATGATGTTCGACTCCGTCAATCGGAGATCACAAAAGATAAAATTAAAGAGGTGTGTGAGCTCGCAAGCACAATGTCAGACACTGTAATATTCTCTGGCCCCCTCACTGCTTATCGTGGTGATGAGATTTATAGCAGATTATCATCACTAAATGGCTGGTTGTCTGAGTGGTGCCTGCAGAATGATAAAGTTTTTATAAACAACTGGAAGAGTTTTGAGGGCAGACCTGACCTGTTGAAACGAGATGGTCTCCATCCCTCCTGGGCTGGGGCTTCCATCCTGTCTAGAAATATGGCAAAAAGTCTTAATGATGCTAATGCTAAAGCTTGACTCGCTGGGGCCCAGGTCAGGGAGCAGACAGAATGGCTTAACCAACTGTCTGCTTGCCGTCTCTTGTCGCAGAATACACAACATGTAATAATCCGTTCTCCCAAACATCACAAAATAGAGACTGTGTCTGTCCCCCGGATTAGCAAACATAAAATAATGCGTAAACCTATTGAAAGTAATTTAATAAACGTTAAACAATCTAAACATGAACAAAATACAGATAATCAACTGTTACGACTCGGATTGCAAATATTAGATCTCTCTCTAATAAAGCACTTTTTGTTAATGATATGATAACAGATCATAAAATAGACATGCTCTGTTTGACAGAAACATGGCTAAAACCAGATGATTATATTACTTTAAATGAATCTGTCCCCCAAGATTATTATTATAAACATCAGCCTCGTCTAAAAGGCAGAGGGGGAGGTGTCGCAGCACTTTACAATAACTCTTTTAGCATTTCCGAGAAGTCGAACTCTAAATATAATTCTTTTGAAGTCATGGTTCTTCATGTTTCAACACCTAATACTAAGGATAAAACACTTTTAAAATTTATTCTAGCTATTGTATGTAGGCCTCCAGGGCACCACACAGGTTTTATTAAAGAATTTGGTGGGTTCTTATCAGAACTAGTACTGGCCGCAGATAGACTCCTTGTCGTTGGTGACTTTAACATCAATGTAGATAATGCTACAAATGCCTTAGGAATGGCTTTCAAAGACACTCTTAACTCCATGGGCATTAGTCAACATGTGTCAGGACCCACTCATCTTCGTAATCATACTTTAGATTTAATACTGTTTTACGGTATAAATGTGGATGATGTTAAAATCCTTCAGCAGAGTGAAGACATTTCGGATCATTATCTGGTATTATGCTTACTTCACTGGCCTACGGCTGCAAATAAAACTCATTGTTACAAATATGGTAGAACAATAACTTCAACTACCAAAGATGCGTTTCTCGATAATCTGCCCGAATTGTCTCAAATCGCTAGCATGAGAAATAACGTTGAAGATCTTGACATTACCACTGAAAATTGTTATTCCACCTTCTCGGTAACGCTAGACACAGTTGCTCCTCTACGTTTAAAGAAGATTAAAAATGGCAGCCCCACACCGTGGTATAATGAACACACTCAGACTCTAAAGAAAGCGGCCCGAAAAATGGAGCGCAACTTTAAGAAAACTAAATTAGACGTATTTCGTACAGTATGAAAGGATAGTATTAGAAAATACAGGAAAGCCTTAAAAACTTCTAGATCCGCCTACTTTTCATCACTAATAGAAGAAAACGTCTCGGTTACGGATTTTACCTCAGTTCGCTGATGGAGGGAACGAGACGCTGTGTCGAACCGACAGATTGGGGTTTGTCTTGAGAACATATCATCTTCTGAGTATTTAGAAAAGGCCAATGAAAATTGGCGAATGAAATTTGCATGCCGGACTCCTCCCCGGATGTCCGGGTATAAGAGGGAAGCCGGCGTGCTCATTCGGCGTGCTCGAGCATTAAGCATCCAACCATTCATGAGGATACATCAGACGGAACAGCCCACGGAGGGGGGGTTACCACGTCTGGAGCACTAGGTCCGGTTAGAGCTATGTGGTATATAACTCAACTGTTCCCCGGCCTAAGGGGGCAGGGCTGCTCTGCCCAGCCTGCCCCCTGGAAGGGTGCTTAGTGATGGATGGAATGCCTATTCTTTACCCGAGGGGAAAGAAGTTAGGTGGAATAGCCGCTGCTCCCCCCGGTGGGGGAAGGGCTTTAGCAGGCGTACGCCCTAGCGGTTGCTGGTCCTTCCTGTTGCCCTGCAGGACACGGGCTGACACCGGTTCTACGCAGAGGTTGTAGAACCTCGCGAAGGTATTGGACGTAGCCCAACCCGCAGCTCTGCAAATGTCTGCCAGAGAGGCGCCCTGAGCCAGTGCCGAGGCGCCCATCGGCCAGGGGGGAGTTGTTGTCAGAAGCATAAGCTCTGAGAACCAAGTCCGGTTGGGCCAGTAAGGCGCAACTAGTAACACTTGATGCTCCTCTTCCCTGACCTTGCACAGGGTCTGTGCAATGAGGCTCACTGGGGGGAAGGCATACTTCCGCTTGTCCCACGGCCAGCTGTGAACAAGGGCATCCGTGCCGAGGGGACCGTCGGTCAGGGAGTACCAAAGCGGACAATGGGTGGAGTCCGGGGAGGCAAACAGGTCCACCTGCGCCTGGCCGAACTGCTCCAATATGAGCTTAACCGCGTGGGGGTGGAGTCGCCACTCTCCGTGAGGCGTCCACTGACGAGAAAGCAAGTCTGCTGTCTGGTTCAGGTCGCCCAGGATGTGTATGGCTCGCAGGGAGCTGATCACCTGCTGACTCCAGAGGAGGAGGCGTCGGGCGAGTTGTGTTAGCTGCCGTGAGCGAATGCCACCCTGGTGGTTGATATCCGCCACGGCAGCTGTGCTGTCTGACCTGACCTGCACGTGCTTGCCCTGCACGAGAGGTAGGAATCTCTTCAGTGCAAGTAGCACAGCCCACAACTCTAGGCAGTTGATATGCCAATGCAGGCGGGGGCCCGTCCACCGCCCCGACACTGCGTGCCCATTGCACACGGCACCCCAGTCCTGTAGGGAGGCATCCGTCGTCACTACGACGTGCCTTGATACCTGCCCTAGGAAGGCCATAGACGACCAGGGGGTCAGGGAGCACCGGCAGAGGGGCGTGATGACCATACGCCTGCTGCCGGTGTGCCACGCTCTCCAGGGAACCCGACTCTGTAGCCAGTGTTGGAGCGGTCGCATGTGCATCAACCCGAGGGGGACCACCCCCGCCGAGGATGTCATGTGCCCCAGGAGACTCTGAAATTGTTTCAGGGGGACCGCTGGCTGCCTGAAGTACCTCAGGCAGTGTAACACTGACTGGGCGCGCTCTGTAGTCAGCCGCGCTGTCATGGAAACAGAGTCGAGTTCCATACCGAGAAAGGAGATGCTCTGCATGGGGGAGAGCTTGCTCTTTTCCCATTTGACCTGTAGCCCCAACCGATCTAGGTGCCGGAGCACCAGGTCCCTGTGTGTACACAACAGATCTCGCGAGTGAGCCGAGAAGAGCCAGTCGTCGAGATAGTTTAGTACCCACACACCTCGTTCCCTGAGGGGAAGGAGGGCGGCTTCCACGACCTTCATAAAGACCCGTGGAGACAGGGACAGACCAAAGGGGAGGACCTTGTACTGAATGCCCGTCCCTCGAACGCGAACCGTAGAAACGGCCGATGTCGAGGGAGGATCGAGACATGAAAGTACGCATCCTTCAGGTCGATTGCCATGAACCAGTCCTGACACCTGATGATCGTCAGGATGCGCTTCTGCGTGACCATACTGAAAGGCAGCTTGTGTAGGTGTGTAGGACTAAAGAAAAATTATTTCTAATAAGTTGAAAAAATTGATGGTTGGTTTCTATAAGGGACATGCCACACTATATGCACACCATATATGGATTTATTTTAATGTAGCATTTTGGAGAAATACACATTTTTCCACTTCATACGACTATAGAAACATTATTTCTAATAAGTAGAAAAAACTGATGGTGGATTTCAGTAGAGGGGATTGCACACTATATGCATAGCAAATATGGACTTAATTTACTTTATCATTTTGGAGAAATACATATTTTTCAACTTTGAAAGCCTATAGAAACATTATTTCTAATAAATAGAAAAAATTGATGATGGATTTCTATAG
Source organism: Triplophysa rosa (assembly GCF_024868665.1). Taxonomy (NCBI): domain Eukaryota; kingdom Metazoa; phylum Chordata; class Actinopteri; order Cypriniformes; family Nemacheilidae; genus Triplophysa; species Triplophysa rosa. Next base: position 1,356,622 of record NC_079899.1, on the reverse strand, counting down.
GGGACATCCCACACTATATGCACAGCATATATGAATTTATTTTACTGTAGCATTTTGGAGAAATGCACATATTTTAACTTTGAAAGTCTATAGAAACATTGTTTCCAATAAGTAGAAAAAACTGATGGTCCATTTCAGTAGTAGGCATGCCACACTATATGCATACCAAATATGAATTCATTTTACTGTATCATTTTGGAGAAATACACATTTTTCAAGTTTGAAAGCCTATAGAAACATAATTTCTAATAAGTAGAAAAAAATGATGGTGGGTTTCTGTAGGGGACATCCCACACTATATGCACACCATATATGGATTTATTTTACTGTAGCGTTTTTTGATAGGTCTCGAGTTGTAACCCTCTACAGCGCTGACAAAAAAGGCGAATACGTACCTGGACAAGACACCTGCGTGGCGTTCCCTGACAAGGACTGGACGTTGTTTTACAACTACGTCTAGAAGGATTTAAACGACAGTCGCGAAGAACCTTTGTACATCGCAGAGTGGGACTCGGTAACGCCCAACGGTCGTTACCGTGTGGTCGGCGATCATTCTAAAAAGAAACACCATGACTGCGTTTACTTTTTCTTCTGCAAAGACAACACAAAGCTTCGCGATCGCACCGGGGCTATCCTGCACAACGAACATCACGAGATGTACGAGATGCAATTTTTGTTCAAATGGGCTGACCTTTATGCCCTGGAGACCCTTTTTTCCAACATCAACAGAATGATCAATTGGTGCGATTTGCGCGATGGGTATTCCAGAGTTAAAGTGCAGCTGTTCCACCCCGAGAAGTGCGCGCGCAGCCAGTGGGCCGTCGGACCGTCCCCACCCATTTACTATAGCCATTATAAAATCAGTAGACAGAGCCTCTCCCGCAACAATGTCTCAAGACTACGCTTCAGAAAACATCATCGACTATTCTCTCCACACCGTTCCTGACGCTCGCGATGACAACGCGGTACACCACATACACATACACGATCCTGCAGAATCGTCCGGGTCCCTAATGGAAGTGGGCGATACTCCGATCGATATCACAGACGGATTCTTCACGGACCTCGGCTACAACGTCATTAAAGGCGTGGTCACAGTGGTACTACAGCACATCATCAATGTCAAGCTCAAAGAAGAGTGTCTGGGGTGCAAAATAGATCACCCGAGCCAGATGCAGCATTCCTGTCTGTTTGAACCTACATCGTACTATTTTGCATCACACTTTTTAGAGTTCAGCCGCAAGCTGTTTAAAGACAAACTTTACCACCTCGCCGCATCCGCTCTACAACGCTGCGGGTTTAAGGCAGATACTCGCGCAATACAAGGAGCCGCGTGTGCCATTTACTACGAACTGAAAGACGAGCCATACATCGTCGCAAAGCTAGAAGAAATCCGACAGAGTCTTCTGAACAGCGACACCGACAAGGTTTTCTGCGATCGTCAATACCTGGTATTCCCAAACGGATTCAGACAAAGACGTCCGAAGCGTCAGCACAGATGCAAGCAAAGCCTGAACAAGACAAGATGGGAAGCAGCTGCAGCGGCCAAAATATCATAGCTCCCATTTTTAAACAGCATTACAAAAGACAGATGGTGGACCTGATGCTTAAATTAATCAACGCGTCTTGCGATTCAGAAAACGATTGCTATGCGGATAGCGTTCGTCTTTCAAATCTCAAGAAAAATATGTTCACGGTGAAAGGACTGTCAAAGTCCTGTCATTTCGTGGGCGAAATGATCAGCTTCTGCACAATTGGTCAAGAGCCTATCTGCGTGAGCGTCAGCAAAGTTTTGGACATAGTGTCTGAATGTAGCGACGAGCTAGATGTTAAAGAGATCATGTGCATGTGCACGTACGTAACAGAGCTGTGCGTGGCCCTGATTTCAAAAAATGAGAAACACAACGTTGGTAAAATTGTTGAAACCCTGGTCGACTACATCTGTCGGGACCTGAGGGTTGCACTGTTTTATTGTCTCTTTGTGTGTGTGCTGAGCTGGCTGCGGTTGTCTTGGCAACCGCACACGCTTACTGTCGGCGTGTATGTGTGTTTATGAGTATCACCTGTCGCTTTGCATCTAACCTCATTAGTCTGTGTTCTCACCTGGTGGTCATTAACTCAGTCTATTTATTTTCGGTCACTTTCTCACTTCCCTTGTACGTTCGTTGCATACAGTCGCCGTACCGTGAGTTGTAGTGTTTAACTACTCCTTGTCTTGCCCTTGTTACTCAGTGTTTTCTTGTCGTGTCGTGTCGTGTGGATGTTCGTGTTTTGGATACCTTTCCGTGTGGATTCCTGTTCTGTGCTCTTCGTGTCAATTCTCCCTACGCCCATAGGACTGCTTTCACCACTGCACCACCGGTAGTCGACCTCATCTTCGCTGCTGGCCACGGACTGCCTGTTCCACCTCAAAGGTGGTTGCTGCTCGCTCTGCTCTCGGCTGCCTGCTGTTCCCGATCTCATTTCTGCTGCCAGCTTACGTCATCTCAGCCGCCGTCCCGCTCGTACCACTGCTGACGCTGCCGTATACCGGGTTCTCCGGTTGGCCTTGTTGTCAGCGAGGACGGTTGGACTCTTACCATTGCAAAGACCTTTTTGAACTCTCTCAGTGCCCTTTGTGGTTCCTTCTGCTAATAAACTGTGTTACCCCGCAATTGGATCTGTGTGTTTCTCTCTCGTGACAACATTCTCGACAAGAGCCTAATGTCCTGCTGTAACGGTTTCAGCACCAGTCCGCTGGAGAGGACCATGGAGGAGGGGGTACTGTAACGGTTTCAGCACCACCGGCCACGCCCCCCATGTCGTCACCGCCAGCTCGCTTCACCCATTCCCTCTCTCCGGAGTTCTGAACTCAGTTTCCCAGCATGCACCGCACATCCACCATTTTTGATTAGTCCACACCTGCATCACATCAGGATTCTATTTAAGTTTGCACCTTTTTGTTCTTCCCTGTTCAGTCTTGTTGTCTTCACTGCAATTCTTTACCCCGATAAGTATACTTACCTGTTTTTGAAATACTTACCTGTTTTTGGATATTCCTGTTTTTGAAATACTTACCTGTTTTTGGATATTCCTGTTTTTGAAATACTTACCTGTTTTTGGATATTCCTGTTTTTGAAATACTTACCTGTTTTTGGATATTCCGTTTTTGAAATACTTGTTTTTGGATACCTGTCTTCCTGGGATATTCCTTTTTTGAAATACTTCCTGTTTTTGGATATTCCTTTTTTGAAATACTTCCTGTTTTGGATATTCCTTTTTTGAAATAAACTCCTTTTTCTTATCTACCTCCGTGGTGTGCTCTCCGTCTACCAGAACCCTGACATAGACTGAACCCACACCATGACCACACCACAGACTTCTCCCGGTCCTTCACCTCCAGCTCCCTCTGATCCCCTCTCTGAACTGGTCACCCTACTCCGGAACCAACCCGCACCTGCACTCCTTCCGTCTAACCCACCATACAATGATTGGAGTCGGGGAGAAGGTGTCAGCCATCCCTACCGCGCGAATTCGTCTCTCCAGTTTCTCCTCCATCTCCGTACTTGAAGTTAATGGTGGTGTTAGAGAGCAGTGTGATTAGCCATGGGACTAGACGCCGATGGTGGGTTAGACGGAAGGAGTGCAGGTGCGGGTTGGTTCCGGAGTAGGGTGACCAGTTCAGAGAGGGGATCAGAGGGAGCTGGAGGTGAAGGACCGGGAGAAGTCTGTGGTGTGGTCATGGTGTGCGGTTCAGTCTACTGTCAGGGTTCTGGTAGACGAGAGCACACCACGGAGGTAGATAAGAAAAAGGAGTTTATTTAAAAAAAACGGGAATATCCCAAAACAGGCAAGTATTTCAAAAAACGGGAATATCCCAAAACAGGCAAGTATTTCAAAAAACGGGAATATCCCAAAACAGGCAAGTATTTCAAAAACGGGAATATCCAAAAACAGGTAAGTATTTCAAAAACAGGAATATCCAAAAACAGGTAAGTATTTCAAAAACAGGAATATCCAAAAACAGGTAAGTATTTCAAAAACAGGAATATCCAAAAACAGGTAAGTATTTCAAAAACAGGTAAGTATACTTATCGGGGTAAAGAATTGCAGTGAAGACAACAAGACTGAACAGGGAAGAACAAAAAGGTGCAAACTTAAATAGAATCCTGATGATGTGATGCAGGTGTGGACTAATCAAAAATGGTGGATGTGCGGTGCATGCTGGGAAACTGAGTTCAGAACTCCGGGGAGAGGGAACGGGTGAAGCGAGCTGGCGGTGACGACATGGGGGGCGTGGCCGGTGGTGCTGAAACCGTTACAGCAGGACATTAGGCTCTTGTCGAGAATGTTGTCACGAGAGAGAAACACACAGATCCAATTGCGGGGTAACACAGTTTATTAGCAGAAGGAACCACAAAGGGCACTGAGAGAGTTCAAAAAGGTCTTTGCAATGGTAAGAGTCCAACCGTCCTCGCTGACAACAAGGCCAACCGGAGAACCCGGTATACGGCAGCGTCAGCAGTGGTACGAGCGGGACGGCGGCTGAGATGACGTAAGCTGGCAGCAGAAATGAGATCGGGAACAGCAGGCAGCCGAGAGCAGAGCGAGCAGCAACCACCTTTGAGGTGGAACAGGCAGTCCGTGGCCAGCAGCGAAGATGAGGTCGACTACCGGTGGTGCAGTGGTGAAAGCAGTCCTATGGGCGTAGGGAGAATTGACACGAAGAGCACAGAACAGGAATCCACACGGAAAGGTATCCAAAACACGAACATCCACACGACACGACACGACAAGAAAACACTGAGTAACAAGGGCAAGACAAGGAGTAGTTAAACACTACAACTCACGGTACGGCGACTGTATGCAACGAACGTACAAGGGAAGTGAGAAAGTGACCGAAAATAAATAGACTGAGTTAATGACCACCAGGTGAGAACACAGACTAATGAGGTTAGATGCAAAGCGACAGGTGATACTCATAAACACACATACACGCCGACAGTAAGCGTGTGCGGTTGCCAAGACAACCGCAGCCAGCTCAGCACACACACAAAGAGACAATAAAACAGTGCAACCCTCAGGTCCCGACAGATGTAGTCGACCAGGGTTTCAACAATTTTACCAACGTTGTGTTTCTCATTTTTTGAAATCAGGGCCACGCACAGCTCTGTTACGTACGTGCACATGCACATGATCTCTTTAACATCTAGCTCGTCGCTACATTCAGACACTATGTCCAAAACTTTGCTGACGCTCACGCAGATAGGCTCTTGACCAATTGTGCAGAAGCTGATCATTTCGCCCACGAAATGACAGGACTTTGACAGTCCTTTCACCGTGAACATATTTTTCTTGAGATTTGAAAGACGAACGCTATCCGCATAGCAATCGTTTTCTGAATCGCAAGACGCGTTGATTAATTTAAGCATCAGGTCCACCATCTGTCTTTTGTAATGCTGTTTAAAAATGGGAGCTATGATATTTTGGCCGCTGCAGCTGCTTCCCATCTTGTCTTGTTCAGGCTTTGCTTGCATCTGTGCTGACGCTTCGGACGTCTTTGTCTGAATCCGTTTGGGAATACCAGGTATTGACGATCGCAGAAAACCTTGTCGGTGTCGCTGTTCAGAAGACTCTGTCGGATTTCTTCTAGCTTTGCGACGATGTATGGCTCGTCTTTCAGTTCGTAGTAAATGGCACACGCGGCTCCTTGTATTGCGCGAGTATCTGCCTTAAACCCGCAGCGTTGTAGAGCGGATGCGGCGAGGTGGTAAAGTTTGTCTTTAAACAGCTTGCGGCTGAACTCTAAAAAGTGTGATGCAAAATAGTACGATGTAGGTTCAAACAGACAGGAATGCTGCATCTGGCTCGGGTGATCTATTTTGCACCCCAGACACTCTTCTTTGAGCTTGACATTGATGATGTGCTGTAGTACCACAGTGACCACGCCTTTAATGACGTTGTAGCCGAGGTCCGTGAAGAATCCGTCTGTGATATCGATCGGAGTATCGCCCACTTCCATTAGGGACCCGGACGATTCTGCAGGATCGTGTATGTGTATGTGGTGTACCGCGTTGTCATCGCGAGCGTCAGGAACGGTGTGGAGAGAATAGTCGATGATGTTTTCTGAAGCGTAGTCTTGAGACATTGTTGCGGGAGAGGCTCTGTCTACTGATTTTATAATGGCTATAGTAAATGGGTGGGGACGGTCCGACGGCCCACTGGCTGCGCGCGCACTTCTCGGGGTGGAACAGCTGCACTTTAACTCTGGAATACCCATCGCGCAAATCGCACCAATTGATCATTCTGTTGATGTTGGAAAAAAGGGTCTCCAGGGCATAAAGGTCAGCCCATTTGAACAAAAATTGCATCTCGTACATCTCGTGATGTTCGTTGTGCAGGATAGCCCCGGTGCGATCGCGAAGCTTTGTGTTGTCTTTGCAGAAGAAAAAGTAAACGCAGTCATGGTGTTTCTTTTTAGAATGATCGCCGACCACACGGTAACGACCGTTGGGCGTTACCGAGTCCCACTCTGCGATGTACAAAGGTTCTTCGCGACTGTCGTTTAAATCCTTCTAGACGTAGTTGTAAAACAACGTCCAGTCCTTGTCAGGGAACGCCACGCAGGTGTCTTGTCCAGGTACGTATTCGCCTTTTTTGTCAGCGCTGTAGAGGGTTACAACTCGAGACCTATCAAAAAACGCTACAGTAAAATAAATCCATATATGGTGTGCATATAGTGTGGGATGTCCCCTACAGAAACCCACCATCATTTTTTTCTACTTATTAGAAATTATGTTTCTATAGGCTTTCAAACTTGAAAAATGTGTATTTCTCCAAAATGATACAGTAAAATGAATTCATATTTGGTATGCATATAGTGTGGCATGCCTACTACTGAAATGGACCATCAGTTTTTTCTACTTATTGGAAACAATGTTTCTATAGACTTTCAAAGTTAAAATATGTGCATTTCTCCAAAATGCTACAGTAAAATAAATTCATATATGCTGTGCATATAGTGTGGGATGTCCCCTATAGAAATCCATCATCAATTTTTTCTATTTATTAGAAATAATGTTTCTATAGGCTTTCAAAGTTGAAAAATATGTATTTCTCCAAAATGATAAAGTAAATTAAGTCCATATTTGCTATGCATATAGTGTGCAATCCCCTCTACTGAAATCCACCATCAGTTTTTTCTACTTATTAGAAATAATGTTTCTATAGTCGTATGAAGTGGAAAAATGTGTATTTCTCCAAAATGCTACATTAAAATAAATCCATATATGGTGTGCATATAGTGTGGCATGTCCCTTATAGAAACCAACCATCAATTTTTTCAACTTATTAGAAATAATTTTTCTTTAGTCCTACACACCTACACAAGCTGCCTTTCAGTATGGTCACGCAGAAGCGCATCCTGACGATCATCAGGTGTCAGGACTGGTTCATGGCAATCGACCTGAAGGATGCGTACTTTCATGTCTCGATCCTCCCTCGACATCGGCCGTTTCTACGGTTCGCGTTCGAGGGACGGGCATTCAGTACAAGGTCCTCCCCTTTGGTCTGTCCCTGTCTCCACGGGTCTTTATGAAGGTCGTGGAAGCCGCCCTCCTTCCCCTCAGGGAACGAGGTGTGTGGGTACTAAACTATCTCGACGACTGGCTCTTCTCGGCTCACTCGCGAGATCTGTTGTGTACACACAGGGACCTGGTGCTCCGGCACCTAGATCGGTTGGGGCTACAGGTCAAATGGGAAAAGAGCAAGCTCTCCCCCATGCAGAGCATCTCCTTTCTCGGTATGGAACTCGACTCTGTTTCCATGACAGCGCGGCTGACTACAGAGCGCGCCCAGTCAGTGTTACACTGCCTGAGGTACTTCAGGCAGCCAGCGGTCCCCCTGAAACAATTTCAGAGTCTCCTGGGGCACATGACATCCTCGGCGGGGGTGGTCCCCCTAGGGTTGATGCAAATGCGACCGCTCCAACACTGGCTACAGAGTCGGGTTCCCTGGAGAGCGTGGCACACCGGCAGCAGGCGTATGGTCATCACGCCCCTCTGCCGGTGCTCCCTGACCCCCTGGTCGTCTATGGCCTTCCTAGGGCAGGTATCAAGGCACGTCGTAGTGACGACGGATGCCTCCCTACAGGACTGGGGTGCCGTGTGCAATGGGCACGCAGTGTCGGGGCGGTGGACGGGCCCCCGCCTGCATTGGCATATCAACTGCCTAGAGTTGTGGGCTGTGCTACTTGCACTGAAGAGATTCCTACCTCTCGTGCAGGGCAAGCACGTGCAGGTCAGGTCAGACAGCACAGCTGCCGTGGCGGATATCAACCACCAGGGTGGCATTCGCTCACGGCAGCTAACACAACTCGCCCGACGCCTCCTCCTCTGGAGTCAGCAGGTGATCAGCTCCCTGCGAGCCATACACATCCTGGGCGACCTGAACCAGACAGCAGACTTGCTTTCTCGTCAGTGGACGCCTCACGGAGAGTGGCGACTCCACCCCCACGCGGTTAAGCTCATATTGGAGCAGTTCGGCCAGGCGCAGGTGGACCTGTTTGCCTCCCCGGACTCCACCCATTGTCCGCTTTGGTACTCCCTGACCGACGGTCCCCTCGGCACGGATGCCCTCGTGCACAGCTGGCCGTGGGACAAGCGGAAGTATGCCTTCCCCCCAGTGAGCCTCATTGCACAGACCCTGTGCAAGGTCAGGGAAGAGGAGCATCAAGTGTTACTAGTTGCGCCTTACTGGCCCAACCGGACTTGGTTCTCAGAGCTTATGCTTCTGACAACAACTCCCCCCTGGCCGATGGGCGCCTCGGCACTGGCTCAGGGCGCCTCTCTGGCAGACATTTGCAGAGCTGCGGGTTGGGCTACGTCCAATACCTTCGCGAGGTTCTACAACCTCTGCGTAGAACCGGTGTCAGCCCGTGTCCTGCAGGGCAACAGGAAGGACCAGCAACCGCTAGGGCGTACGCCTGCTAAAGCCCTTCCCCCACCGGGGGGAGCAGCGGCTATTCCACCTAACTTCTTTCCCCTCGGGTAAAGAATAGGCATTCCATCCATCACTAAGCACCCTTCCAGGGGGCAGGCTGGGCAGAGCAGCCCTGCCCCCTTAGGCCGGGGAACAGTTGAGTTATATACCACATAGCTCTAACCGGACCTAGTGCTCCAGACGTGGTAACCCCCCCTCCGTGGGCTGTTCCGTCTGATGTATCCTCATGAATGGTTGGATGCTTAATGCTCGAGCACGCCGAATGAGCACGCCGGCTTCCCTCTTATACCCGGACATCCGGGGAGGAGTCCGGCATGCAAATTTCATTCGCCAATTTTCATTGGCCTTTTCTAAATACTCAGAAGATGATATGTTCTCAAGACAAACCCCAATCTGTCGGTTCGACACAGCGTCTCGTTCCCTCCATCAGCGAACTGAGGTAAAATCCGTAACCGAGACGTTTTCTTCTATTAGTGATGAAAAGTAGGCGGATCTAGAAGTTTTTAAGGCTTTCCTGTATTTTCTAATACTATCCTTTCATACTGTACGAAATACGTCTAATTTAGTTTTCTTAAAGTTGCGCTCCATTTTTCGGGCCGCTTTCTTTAGAGTCTGAGTGTGTTCATTATACCACGGTGTGGGGCTGCCATTTTTAATCTTCTTTAAACGTAGAGGAGCAACTGTGTCTAGCGTTACCGAGAAGGTGGAATAAAAATTTTCAGTGGTAATGTCAAGATCTTCAACGTTATTTCTCATGCTAGCGATTTGAGACAATTCGGGCAGATTATCTAGAAACGCATCTTTGGTAGTTGAAGTTATTGTTCTACCATATTTGTAACAATGAGTTTTATTTGCAGCCGTAGGCCAGTGAAGTAAGCATAATACCAGATAATGATCCGAAATGTCTTCACTCTGCTGAAGGATTTTAACATCATCCACATTTATACCGTAAAACAGTATTAAATCTAAAGTATGATTACGAAGATAAGTGGGTCCTGACACATGTTGACTAATGCCCATGGAGTTAAGAGTGTCTTTGAAAGCCATTCCTAAGGCATTTGTAGCATTATCTACATTGATGTTAAAGTCACCAACGACAAGGAGTCTATCTGCGGCCAGTACTAGTTCTGATAAGAACCCACCAAATTCTTTAATAAAACCTGTGTGGTGCCCTGGAGGCCTACATACAATAGCTAGAATAAATTTTAAAAGTGTTTTATCCTTAGTATTAGGTGTTGAAACATGAAGAACCATGACTTCAAAAGAATTATATTTAGAGTTCGACTTCTCGGAAATGCTAAAAGAGTTATTGTAAAGTGCTGCGACACCTCCCCCTCTGCCTTTTAGACGAGGCTGATGTTTATAATAATAATCTTGGGGGACAGATTCATTTAAAGTAATATAATCATCTGGTTTTAGCCATGTTTCTGTCAAACAGAGCATGTCTATTTTATGATCTGTTATCATATCATTAACAAAAAGTGCTTTATTAGAGAGAGATCTAATATTTGCAATCCGAGTCGTAACAGTTGATTATCTGTATTTTGTTCATGTTTAGATTGTTTAACGTTTATTAAATTACTTTCAATAGGTTTACGCATTATTTTATGTTTGCTAATCCGGGGGACAGACACAGTCTCTATTTTGTGATGTTTGGGAGAACGGATTATTACATGTTGTGTATTCTGCGACAAGAGACGGCAAGCAGACAGTTGGTTAAGCCATTCTGTCTGCTCCCTGACCTGGGCCCCAGCGAGTCAAGCTTTAGCATTAGCATCATTAAGACTTTTTGCCATATTTCTAGACAGGATGGAAGCCCCAGCCCAGGAGGGATGGAGACCATCTCGTTTCAACAGGTCAGGTCTGCCCTCAAAACTCTTCCAGTTGTTTATAAAAACTTTATCATTCTGCAGGCACCACTCAGACAACCAGCCATTTAGTGATGATAATCTGCTATAAATCTCATCACCACGATAAGCAGTGAGGGGGCCAGAGAATATTACAGTGTCTGACATTGTGCTTGCGAGCTCACACACCTCTTTAATTTTATCTTTTGTGATCTCCGATTGACGGAGTCGAACATCATTTGTGCCGACGTGAATAACAATCTTACTGAATTTACGATTAGCCTTAGCCAGCACAATTAAATTTGACTTGATGTCAGTCGCTCTGGCTCCCGGTAAACATTGGAATATGGTGGCTGGTGCCTCTATGTCAACGTTCCGAACAATAGACTCAACGATAACTAGGGCACTTTCAGCAGGTTTCTCAGTCGGTGCGTCACTGAGCGGGGCAAACCTGTTCGAGACTGTAATCGGAATGGTCTAGTGATGTTTTGTCCTGCGACTACGCCGTCTCACAGTCACAAAGTTTCCCAGCTGTGGGGGATTTTCAACCGGAACCGAGCTGTGTGTCCAAAGTGTTTTCTATGGTCCATACACTCTTACTATCCTCAGATAACGATCGGATGCGAGACTCTAATTCTAAGATCTTCTCTCTCAGCCTAACTATTTCCCTGCAGTTATCGCATATAAAACCCTCGCAGCTGACAGAGAAGGCTAAGCTAAACATATGACATGAGGTGCAAGTAACAATAATAGGAATAGAAGCCATAACTCACCGGGTTTGAAGTGCAATTCCAACTTACCAAGGTTGCTCGATGAATCGTAGTATACTCGCTTAAAAAGAGAAACAGTTAGCGCACAAGACAAACCAGAGGCAAGATGATATTCCACAGTGTAAACAGAAAGCAAGCTAACACGCTATTGCTATGCTAGTGGCGTTAAGTTAATTATCACTTTTGGTTTAGAATCTTCAAGTAAATAACAAAAGCAGGGTTATTGAGATATCAGGATAAGTTAGCAACGACAATGATAAGTAACGATAATAAAATAAACTAATATTAGAGCGAAGTGTGGGGATACAAACAAACCGCCGGCAGCGGTGCAGACAGGAACCGGATGCAGACAGGTGAGAGACTTTCAGTTTCAGGAGTGCCATGTTGAGCATTGAAGACAAATTCTACAACAGAATTTCTAATGGAAACATTGATATTCATGATAATGACCTGATAGCTGAAATGAGGAAGACAAACGACTAAGTCGAAAAATCAATGAAGTCTTACTTTGGTGAGGACAAAGACATTCTGTGTCAAGGGCGAGGAAGATTTGAAACCTGAATTAAAGATCTACATAATGATCTGGTGAAGGAAACAAAAAGAAAATTGAATAAAACAATTGAGCAGAAGAAAGCAAGGGAGAACCTGGACAAGAAAATAACAGAGGATGAAAATGCACAAATTCACTCAGAGCAAGGAAAGTGCAGTGAGTCTAAAAAGTAAAGGAGCAGATTAACGTGTTCTGAAAAAGCAATTTGACATATTGTGGAGTAAATGGGCCACTGAAATGACAGAAGATATTCCTCCACTGAAAGACTTTGATTTATGGGATGATGTCACAAAGGTATTATCTGAAAACCATGAAGTAACTTTTGTGAATCAGAGACTTAATCTGCAAGACTTCAAACAGATAGTCCAAAGAGGTGATTATGATGACTACATTGTGCAGTAAAACTACACAAACTGTATCACGTCAAAACAACATACTTAATGCGAAATATAATGACTCAGTGAGGCAACTGATTCATAATGTTATGCAGGAAACTTAGAAAATAATGGAAAAATGACCAGTCAGAAGACACGGCTACAATGTCAGTTACATTCAGGAAATAACAGACAGTGTTAAAAAGTCAGTAGAGCAAAATCAATCAGAGAACCAAACATATAAATTAAAAAGGGAGTTTATCACAGATCTCTGTCTCTATCTGTGTGACATTGCATGTAAAAAATTCTTAAACTCCGCAAGAAATTCAGAGAATCAAATTATCTTAAGAAGCAGAAAACCCAATACTACAACTTCTTCATGAATTACTCCAGAGGAGCAACAAACACAATTCAATTCAATTCAATTCAATTCAATTTGATTTATATAGCGCTTTTCACAATGTGCATTGTTCCAAAGCAGCTTTAAAGGAGCAAATAAGAAAAACACAGAAAGGTAAAACACAGCACAGTGCATGGTGTTTATAGACCAAGCAAGATCATTCAAATAAATAATATCTAATAAATAAATGAATAAATAAATGCAGTCTCCCAGTGAGCAAGCCAACACTGCACTGCTGTGCACTGCTACACAACCATATTGATTGATTCCATCTGCAGTAAACTTGAACCGTGCATCCTACAAGAAGTTTACAACAAAACGGCTATTGATTTAGCACCACAGATGAGGTCTGACATACGAGCATTATGGGAGAACAGATCAAATCTGGAGAAACACATTCTGAAATCCCTCGCAGAAAAAGAGGACTTTGATAAGTACATGCAAACAACACTTCAAACAATTCATAAAAAATGAAGTGGATAAATAGTTCACCGAACAAAGTGAGATGATTCTAAACATTTTCAAAGGAAATCTAAAACAGAAAGAGCAGATTGTGAGTAATGCTGTGCATGTAGTGACAGTGGAGGTCAAAAACAAGAGAGGAGATGAAAACATGTGGTTCAGAAGTTTCACCAAACACTCACAAATGAGCTGAAATTCACACGAGAGTCTTGTGTTGATCTCACAGAAATGAAAGACTTAGATTTTCTTGAAAATCATTTGAGTAAAAGTCTGAATGAAATGATGACAAAGCTACAGAACAGTTTTACAAGCATGAATGTCATTAAAATGGAAAAGTGCAGGATGAAACCAGATGAGATTTTGATCGATCACTTCTGTCAGTGCTGTTGGGTTCAGTGTCCCTTCTGTAAAGCCATCTGAGAACCATCCTGGAGATCACAGTGTTCCTTTCCATCGTAGTACTGGACTGAATGGGCGGTTTTACAAAGAAAAAACAAACTTGGCAAATTGTTTCTGCACAACAGAAGTAGCAAATGATAATTGGTTCTGGAAGTGGGTTGTGTGCAGATTCCAGAAACATCTAGAAAAGCACTATAGTAAAACATTCAAGGCACATTGTGAGATTCCAGATGAATGGAGACAATACCAGAGGTGGACGAAGTACACAACTTCCTTACTTGAGTGAAAGTACAGATACTACTGGTCAAATATTACTCCACTACAAGTAAAAGTTGTAAAGACAGATTCTTACTTGAGTAAAAGTACAGAAGTACGTGCTTTTAAAAGTACTCAAGTATTAAAAGTAAATTTCCTTTATGTCAGTTGTGCATTGTTTTATTGTCGTATACCTTGTGCCTCTGAAGCACCCTACTGAATACACCGAGTAGCTCACAGAATCAGTGGTATTAAAGGAGTAGTTCACTTCAAAATTTGCCCCCATTGACTTTCCATAGTAGTTTTTATTCCTACTATGGAAAGTCAATGGGGGCAAATTTTGCAGTGAGCAACTCCTTTAAGAGCTTTATATGTTTAGCACACATATGTTTAGTTTAGATATAATCCTGTATGATCATTTAGCCTAATTATCCTCATTAGCCCCCTAGGCCTATATGTATTTATGAGCAGTGTTCTTTTATTTTGTATATTCCCTTTACCAGTTTTAGCAGCAATTTACCAGTAAGTAGTAAGGTTCTTGTAAATAGTAAAGTGTAGAAGCCATGTGTTTGTTGGACTTATTACCATAATTTAACTACAAACATAAACTATAGCTAGTATAATAATGAATATAATGAAACTATGGTATGTTTAGTTGCTGTGGTTTTACTAAAGATTATTAATTGGAGTATCGTTCCTATATTTAGAAAATGGTAAATTTGTGGATACTGTGGTTTTAATGCAAATACCATCCCTGCTGAAAAAAAACAATGCATTTTTTAATTAGAATGAGATTTTTAAATTAAATTCCTCTTTGTAGTGTGTTTTGGGTTTTATCCCAATAGGATTTACCATCCCAGCAATAGAATCCATCACATACAAGTAGACAACAAGTATCCATAGTACAATTCCCATTTATAACCATTAAATCCATTACATTTTATGTTGTATTTTGGGCAGGGTTCTATTGTTTTTATTTCAACAGGAATACTTCAACTATAGTTACTTCAGTAAAAACATCATTCATTTTCCAAATCGCTTTAAATGATACAGCAGCAGATCAGAGGTTAACACGCACGCGTAGCTCAAGGTGTATGTGATGCTTATTTACCGTTTAGCCGTTATGCCGATCATTTTCATGACAATGTTTCAACGATCTTTGACTGATCGTAACCCACAGATGATTACACCACACTTTAACATGTGCCTTTTTCCTCTTTTAATGTTCTATTTGCCTTTTCAGAGCGCTATCAACGATGTAGCAGCGCCGTCGTTTACATTAGTTTAGCGGGGAAGATCCCAGAGTTGCCAGATTTGCGTTAAAAAAATCTGCCAAATGGCCATTCAAAGCTTGCCGGAAAACCGCGAGCTTAGAAAAACTGAAATACTTGGCAACAGTAAAAGGTCCTGGCAGATCGCAAGCCAGATAAATTGTGCACACAGGAAACCCCGCTGCATAGAAACCATTTTCTACTTTTGGACCTTTTTATAAATGTAGTGGAGTAAAAAGTATGATATTTGTCTTTCAAATGTAGTCAAGTTAAAGTACAAGTACTCAGAAAAAATAATACTCAAGTAAAGTACAGATACTCAAAAAGTGTACTTAAGTACAGTACTCAGGCAAATTTACTTCGTTACTGTCCACCTCTGGACAATACACAAAAGAGGACGCTATTGAGATTTTGGATAAATACATCTAGCAAAGAATTTAAAAAGTGACTACTTGAATGTGTTTTAATGTGTGAACGTATGAATCAGCAAAAAGTTAACTAAAGAAAGACAAAACACAATAAATGCAACGGGACATGTTTACTGATTAATTCCATAGTTCGATATGAAACATTGAAAAAAAATATGTATTTCAACCATTTTGTATACTCCTGTTAACTAACTAACTAATGAATACAGTCTCAGTACAACCACATGAAACATTTGTTTTAATAAAGACATCTTTTGCTTCAATTTAAAAAGGATGCAATTTTTTATTAGATATATTTTTCATCTTACATATACAAATAAATCTTATTTAAATTCTTAATAAATTTTGTTCTTAATAAAAACATGTTCTGTTTCATTTTATTCAAATGTTTGTGTAGTGTTAAAAGAACTGAAACAATAAAATATTCTGGATCAGCGTTGGAGCAGCGTTGTTTACATCTTCCGAAGTGATCTACATCTTCCAACTGCTCAGTGGGGCAAGACTAGAACAATAAAAGGCCTCATGTTTATCCAGGCCATGACTGCCAACTGACAATCCATTTTGTTGTTTCCTAAATTATATTATACCCTAAAAGCATCATGTCTGTGAAAACCCAGCTAAAGTCATTTTTGGTGATTTGCTGTTCCCTTTCTGTCGGTCTCTCGATGTTGTGTCGAACCGACAGATGGGGTTCGTCCCTGAGAACCAATCGCTTCCGACTACTTAGAAAAGGCCAATGAAAATTGGCGAATGAAATTTGCTTGCCGGACTCCGCCCCCGGAAATCCGGGTATAAAAGGGAGACGGCGTGCTTCATTCATTCACCTTTTGTTCTTCGGAGCCTTCGCTTATGAAGATCAACTCTCGCTACTACTTAGCAACTCCAGATTGCCGGTTCTACGACGTGGTGCAGCGGACGGTCCCTTCCTGCGGCGACTTCCCCTGGGCGTCTCGGCGGTTTCAGAGGTGTTCGAGCTAGCAGACGGTGCCACACCGTCTGCATTCTAAAAGAGCAAATTTCTCCACCGCGGCATGTCCCGCTGTTCTCGTGGGTGCAACACACTCATCGAGGAGGGGGACGGACACAAGGTCTGCTTCCAGTACGCTGGGGCAGCCCTTGTGGATACGTCCTGCCTGCACTGTGGGCGGTTGACGATTCAGACGTTGCGTCACGGGTGGCTGTGTTCCCACAGGGCTCAGCCACCACTTCTTCTGCTTTCCGTTCCGTGACGGCAGGACTACGGCCCTGCCGCCTGCTACGGCGAGCAGCGAGGGTGATATGAGCATTACTGTGAGCGCTAATCCGTCAGCCACTGGCTCGCGGACCGTTCGCACCTCGTCTTGCTCGTCTGACCGTTCCCCATGAGATGGTCCCACCGTCTTGTTCCTCAATCACATATCGGACACGGTACGTGATGATGAGATGTCTGTTGCAGCATCGGAGGGTGACTTACTGGCATCCGACTCTGACGATTCCTTGAAGCTCCCTCCCTCGGGGGGTCGAGATCAGGAAGAAGCGGACGTCGAAATGTCAGCCATGCTTTCCCGGGCTGCCGGCGTTGGGTTGCAGTGCCTGCACTGCCTCTCCCAATGCTCGCGGCTGGATACATGGTACCTCGGGTTTGAGAGCGGCTCCATGCCATACTCGCCCCAGTGCCGTGTTTCCCCGGAAGTGCATGAGGAACTTAGTACGACCTGGAACGCCCCCTTCGGCACGTACACGTCAACTAGTTCCATCACCCTTTCTTCCCTCAATGGTGGGGCAGCTAGAGGATACGTCGAGTCCTCCTGGGGCTCGACCTAGACTCCCATCCAAAGCACGTAGGCTTTCGGCATCCAGGATGTCGAGAGCTTACTCTGCTGCAGGCCAAGCTGTCCCCTCTCCACGCTATGGCCATCCTGCAGGCCAAGGTGTTCAGAGAGCTCTACGAGGGTAAGACCGACCCAGCGCTTATGCAGGAACTCCGCGCCGTCACCGACCTCGCTCTACGGGCGACCAACGTGACCGCGCGGGCCCTGGGTTGGGCGATGTCCACACATGTGGTCCAGGAGAGACACCTCTGGCCAAACCTTGCACAGATGGGTTGCGAGAAAGTCCGCTTTCTCGACGCACCCATCTCGCAAGGGGGGGCTGTTTGGTGATACTGCCGAGCCACAGTTCTCGACAGTAAAAGGAGCAGACAGAGGATATCAATCATATCCTCCCCCGCCGCGACTCGGCCGCCCCCTGGCCGCCGAGATCCCGTGCACCCTCTGCTTCCCAGCAGCCCTGGTCCTCTTCGACATTCCGGTTCCGGTGCCCGCACTCGGCGACCCCCCGGGAGACATCGAAGAGGAGACCACCACCCCATCAGCAGCCGCGGCGGAAGCCTTAGCGGCCCTCATGGAAAGACCCGAGGGAGATCGAGAACACCTTTTGGGCCCAACCCCAGCCATTCCATTCCGATGCGCTCTCTCGTCAGTTGACGCCTCGCGGAGAGTGGCGACTCCACCCCCGCGCAGTCCAGCTCATTTGGGTGCAGTTCGGGCAGGCCCAGGTAGACCTGTTCGCCTCCCTCGAAACCACCCATTGCCCGCTTTGTACTCTCTGACCGAGGGTCCCTTCGGCACGGAGGCCCTAGCGCATAGCTGGCCGCGGGACAAGCGGAAGTACGCCTTCCCCCCAGTGAGCCTCATTGCACAGACCCTGTGCAAGGTCAGGGAAGAGGAACAGCAAGTGTTACTCGTTGCGCCACACTGGCCCAACCGGACTTGGTTCTCAGAGCTAATGGTCTTGACAACAGCTCCCCCCTGGCAGATTCCCCTGATGAAGGACCTGCTTTCCCAGGGGAAGGGCACGTTATGGCATCCCAGGCCAGACCTCTGGAACCTCCATGTCTGGCCTCTGGACGGGACGAGGAGATCCTGAGTGGTCTGCCCCCAGTGGTGGTAGATACCATTTCTCAGGCAAGGGCACCAGCCACTAGGCGACTGTACGCCTACAAGTGGCACCTCTTCTTGACCTGGTGTGCTTCTCGAGGAGAAGACCCACGGAGTTGTGCGATCGGGTCCGTGCTGTCCTTCCTACAAGAGAGACTCGAGACTAACCTCTCCCCCTCCACACTGAAAGTGTATGTAGCCACCATTGCTGCTCATCACAACTCAGTTGCTGGGAAGTCTCTAGGGCAGCACGAGCTGGTCATTAGCTTCCTAAGGGGCGCTAGGAGGCGGAATCCACCTCGTCCGCGCTCCATACCCTCTTGGAACCTGGATGTAGCCCTGACAGGTCTCACCAGGCCCCCCTTCGAGCCCCTAGGGGATGTCGCTCTTCCTCATCTCAAGATGAAGATGGTTCTCCTTATGGCGCTTGCCTCCATCAAGAGGGTAGGGGACCTACAGGCATTCTCCTTGTCCCCTGACTGCCTAGAGTTCGCACCCAGAGATTCTCACGTTATCCTGAGACCTCGGCCCGGCTACGAGCCCAAGGTTCCCACTGCTTCTTTTCGGGACCAGGTGGTGAACTTACAGGCACTCCCCACTGGGGAGGAAGACCCAACCCCATCCGTGTTGTGTCCAGTACGCGCGCTGCGCCTTTACTTAGACCGCACACAGAGCTTCAGGAGCTAGGGTCAGCTCTTTGTCTGTTCGGAGGTCAGCAGAAGGGGAGAGCTGTCTCCAAGCAGAGGTTGGCCCACTGGATTGTGTACGCTGTCAAGGCAGTTTACCAATCCCTAAATCGCCCGTGGGCACTGGCACGTGGCGCCTCTCTCACAGACATATGCAGAGGGTTGGGCTACACCCAACACCTTCGCGAGGTTCTACTACCTCCGCGTAGAGCCGGTGTCAGCCCGCGTCCTGCATGGCAACATGTAGGACCGGCAACTGGTAGGGTGTACGCCTATACTGGTTCTTTTCCCCCTCTCTCGAGTGGGTCAGTTTACTCTTCAGCTGCACTTTCTTCCCATGAGTTCTCCCCCTTCGGTGAGACCATGTTGGTATCTCCAGTAGACTCCTCCCTGCGGTAGGAAGTGGTCTCTGTAGCGCATCCCCCACTTGAGGAAGTAGTGCTTACCCAGTGGCCTTACGGTTCCGGGCGGCTTCTCGCTGTTAGAGAAACAAGGCCGCCACCTGTGAGGCTGAAGGTAGGGGCCTTCCCACCTTTCAAGAAAGCTCTGGGACCCCCTACCTACCCACTGGTAGGTTACAATTTTGCGGTAGCGCTCACGTCTGACACGCCCAGGCCAGTCACCGTCGCTTCGTTGAGATTGTGACAGGGCACAGTGTTTTGGCGTTTTCCATTGGAACCCCATCTGTCGGTTCGACACAACGTCGAGAGACCGACAGAAAGGGAACGTCTCGGTTACGTTTGTAACCTCGGTTCCCTGATGGAGGGAACGAGACGTTGTGTCCTGCATCAGTCGTGAGAGGTCTCAGGCTCCTCAGAACAAAGGTGAATGAATGAAGCACGCCGTCTCCTTTTATACCCGGATTTCCGGGGGCGGAGTCCGGCATGCAAATTTCAATCGCCAATTTTCATTGGCCTTTTCTAAGTAGTCGGAAGCGATTGGTTTTCAGGCACGAACCCCATCTGTCGGTTCGACACAACGTCTCGTTCCCTCCATCAGGCAACCGAGGTTACAAACGTAACCGAGACGTTTTATACATAAGAATCACCCTATACACTTTCAATCAATGCATTTGACATAAAAAAAAGAGTACCTGTCAATGTCAAAATTCTGTGGCAAGAATGGCTTATATTTTCAAAAACTCAGACAAGCAAAAGTGCATACATCTGCTCAGACCCTGACGTGGCACTAAACACTTTTTGGCAGCAAAGACTGTTTTCATTAATATGAACGTTGCTGTGGATTTGCATACCTACTCAAATCTGTGCATACACTCGTTTTATAAATGAGGCTCGAGTCTAGGGCTCATGTAATTATGTGTCATTTTTTTATATAATGACAAGCACAGAGATGAAAAAAAAGTTTTATCAGGAAACGATGAAAAGCCATAAAGCATAAAAATAAGCTAGGACATAAACAGACTACACAACCTGAGGACAGGGAAGAGGACATTAACTGATGACACATACACTATGTGGACAAAAGTGTTGGGCCGCTCCCTTCTAATGAACAGGTTTGACTACTTAGTCATTTCACGAGCAGTGCTGCAGTTTGGGAAGGGCCCTTTTATAGTCAAAAATAACAATGCCCCTGGACACAAAGCAAGGTACAAAAGATATTATTGTTTCAGTCTAATGTGGAATAACTTGACTGGTCTGTATAAAGCCCAGGCCTGAACCAAACTGAACACCTTTGAGCTAAAAAATGTACAATTATATAAAAGTTATTATTATATGTTATAGTCTTAAAGGTCCAGTGTGTAATTTTAGGGATGATCTATTGATAGAAACGCAATATAATATACATGGCTATACTATCAGAGGTGTTAAAGAGCTTACATAATGAAGCGTTATGTCTTTATTACCTTAGAATTTAGCTATTTCTATCTACATACACTGCGGGTCCCCTTGCATGTAATTCGCCATGTTCTGTCAGCCGTCGTAGTGTTTTGAAAGGGAGGGGTGGAGTGAGCGGTTGGTTGCAATTCGCAACCTTGCCGCTAGATTTCACTGACTGGACCTTTAATATTTGTTTTAATTGTAATTATAAACATGTTTATTATAAGGGGGTGTTCTTTTGTTCATATAGTGCACAAACACACATACCAAAAACAAATAACAATATAGACATCAACAAATATATCGTCCCAGTCAAACCTTTTTGGCACAAATGGAACCTCAAGTTTCAGGAACCTTTAACATGCTAATGAATAAACATACGGTAGTTATTTACTCACACTCTGTTCAAAGGGCATATGACTTTTTGTTTTTTTTGCAGGAGAAAGGTTAAAGAACTGTACACTATAGCTCAAGTTGTAAAGTTTACAAAAGGTGGAAGATTCTTTAAATTTGTCAAATGAACCAAACACATTGGTTGAATAACCTTAGGGTGAAAAAAAGTGTGAATTAAAATGAAAACGTTTAGGTAAGCTACTCTTTTACTAACTGAGTGAGTGGTGTGAGTGATGGGCTACTGATGTGGCAAAATCAAAGAAAAGAATTAAAACTATTAAGTGATAGTTCACCCAAAAATGAAAATTCTTTCATCATTTACTCACCCTTTTGTCATTTTAAACCTTTTTGCCTTTCTATATTCCACAGTACACAAAAGAAGATATTTTGAAGAAAGTTGGTAACCGAACAGCACAGGCCCCCATTCACTTCTATTGTATGGACCCAAAACCATGCAAGTGAATAGGGGCCAGTTAACAACATTCTTCAAAATGTCTTCTTTTGTGTTCAGTGGAAGAAACCAAGTCATACAGGTTTGAAATAACAATAGGGTGAGTAAATGATGACAGAATCTTTATTTTTGGGTGAACTTTCACTTTGAATGCACCTGAGCATTCCCGTAGCCATGAGTTTTGGTTTCCTAAAAGTCATGTGACTTGAAAATGACTATGGAAATTGAAACAGTTTGCATGCCAGCTGCCTCTCTGTTTGCTGCTGCTTTAGACCAGTTCAAAGAATTATTAGTCTAGATTAGTTAGATATTGTACATTCAGTACCTATTAATTTATTAGGCTGTTCTACTTGAATGGATTCCAGTGCCAAGTTCAACAGGTGATTTCCATTATTTTTATTTAATCTTTAGGAAATAATTGCAGTGTTTAAATTGGGATGATTTAAAACGTGTCAGTGTTATGTCAATTAATGAATGAACAGTGAGAATAATGTCATCACATGTCTGTCTTGTATTTTCACATGCATGTAATGAATCACATGCTGGTGCAATATTGTAGATATTATATTATGTATAATAATGAGAATATTCTTATTATAGAGCTGATTGTGAAAAAATCTGTGTAATGTACGAGCCATTAATATCTCATAACTATCTCTTTTCCTGAAACACAAATGTCTTTTTAATGTCTGCATTTGCACATTTAATGCTTTAATTGGAAATAAAAAGTGTGATTATAAAACAATTAATATGAAATATGAAAACATCAATAAATATTAAAAATTAAAGACATACAAAAACATAAATCACTCAATAAGTACATTATGGAATTAATGAATTCTTAAATAAATAGGTGAATTTCAAAATGTATTTGAAAATGTGATATAAATTGAACTATGAATACAGTGTTAGTCATTTAAAAACCGATTCCATTTACCATTTGCACTTCCATTTACCTGCTGCTTTTCCTTTCCAGTTTGCCTCTCTATTTAGCATTTCTGTGACACTTTGGGACCTTGCCCTGTAAAACAAGGTTAAACAATGAAAATTAGCTATGGCGAGATAGTTCTCCGATTGGCTGGTTCCTTGTATGTCATGTCAGAAAAGGAATGTAAAAGGTTCAAGATTCAAGGTCTGAAGCATTATTTTATTATTATTTATTTCTGAATTTACACATTCAGAAAACCTGCCATGGGGGTTTAATAATTCACTTGTTTTTTTTATTACAAATCCTGACAACTCATATGCATTGAACATAAAAAGTTATTTTTATTTATCTTGAATAAATTGTTTTGGTTGATAATCGATCTTAAAAATCTTGCATCAATTGTTTAGGATGATAATCGATCTTAAAACTAAACATCAAATGAATAATGATTTGAGAAAGTATTATAACATATTTTAAAGTATATAAACATAAAATTACAGTGCGTCCCAATACTTATGCACTATTACAGTGGTTTTTAAATCCTGTTCCGGGGACCCACTGCTTTGAAAATTATGTATGTCTCCCTTAACTGGTACGCTTACTTCAGTTCATGATCATCTCTCCCTTAATGAGCTGGGCTGCGTTTCCCGATTACGTTGTCTCTTAGCGTGCTACGAAGACTCTAAAGGTACACCTTAACTACAGGTATACGTTTTCTAGGCTTGTTTCCCGAACTATTCCCTAGGAGGTTACTGTCCTACGTGCCACGTTAACAGGTGTTGTCCATGGCGGTGGTGCTGAATTAATGGTATCGATTGCTCGACAATCAATTATTCAGTCTATACAGTGAATTTATATCAAAGGTTCTCAAACTTTGGGTCATAAGGACGATCACGCAAAGACATTTGCTGTTGCGGTGCATTAAAAAAGTTTATACCACAGGGCTGTTGAATGCTTCAATCTGATTGGTTGACAAATGTTCGATGGGTTTGCATTAACTTTCAGTTAAATGCACACCTATGAAGGTGTTCCAGGTCTACTGACTGCATTACAGGTCCATATCACTTCGCCAAGTTTAAACAACAGAAAGGTTATAGTGTAGCCTACAGGACAACAGCACACAGCACCCTGCTCTTAATCTGACGTTTATAATGTCAAACTTTACTGTTAATGGAAACGTGTGCAGTTTCGTTTCAATAAACAAAGCATTTCAAAAACAAGAAATACATACACTGAAATCGAATAAATAAAATGACTAAATAGGTAGAAAAACAAAATGCGTTAATGAACACTGATAGCATACTGGTTTGTTTTCCTCTTCATGCTGCTTACAACTGATAACAAATATATTTTGATAGACCTACTCTTTCACAACCTTTTTTTTTTACTGCTGAAGATAGAAACAATACGATGAATAAATAATTTGTTATCACTGGCTTTTCTGTCACACTACCCAGCAAGCAATTTCAAGTCTAAAAGACATCTAATAGCCGTCCAAACACAGCCCAGACGTCTAGTCTAAAACAAGGCAAAATTTGGGCTGTCAGTGAAAATCTAATGGCCTCATCACACAACAAAGGGGGCACAGAAACCGAATCTGAAGTGGTATGCATGTGTATTTACACAGACCGTTAATGCAGCTCTAAAGCGGCATAAATGAATTTACACAGGAATTAAAATTATGCAAAATAATGTTGAACATAACCACAAAAGTACCGTTCGAACAATATGCTAATAAAATAATGCCTTAAATTAAACGATATAAATAAATGAAAAATACTGACACTAATAATAACAATGCATACTTTAGGATAAAAGCAATATTAGGCTATAAATGCAACATTTTAAACGAATTTCCTAGCTAACAAACACACTTTGAAATTTGTTATTATCGGGCACCTCACCGCATATTGAAAGACGCAAAAGTTGTTTTAAAGAGCTAGAAAGTCACTGTCGACCAGGTAAATGAACAGTTCCGGTGTTACAGTAAATGTTACCAGATCGTTATCGTGGATGAAATATTGTTCTGAATGAGATGCTTTTGGATATATAATGTCCGACAAACCTAATATTTGAAGCCGTTTGAGACGTGGTAACACAGGTCTGCATGTGATCCACGTAGATCTGACACGTGCCAGCAGGCAATTCAGCCGGCCTTCCAGCCGGTGACTCAGCCGGCCTTCCAGCCGGTAACTCAGCCGGCACCCCAGCTGGCAGTCCGCCCGGCCCCTAGCCGTGTCCGGCCGGCAGCCAAGCCTGCCCCGGCCCCTACCAAGCCCCCCGGGGCTCCACGCTCCAGAGCGCCGCCCCAGGCCAAAACTTCCCCATCCAGCCCCCCTTTGGACTGCCCCCTACAGACTTTGTTGTTTCCCCACCCCCCCTACTATGTTTGTTATTTTTATTATCCGATCCCAACCCATTTTTGATTCTTTCCTGTTTGCCCTTGATTCTGTTTTCCATGTTTTGTTTGATTTTGTCACTGTCCCAGTCTGTCTTGTCTCGTTAGTCTGCCCCTTGGTGAACACCTGGGGGGGGGGCTCTGTCATGATTCTGCCTCATTGGTCATGGTTCCCTTTCTGTCGGTCTCTCGACGTTGGGTCGAACCGACACATGGAGTTCGCTCTTGAGAACCTATCAACTTCTGACTAGTTTCGAAAAGGCCAATGAAATTGGCGAATGAAATTTGCATGCCGGACTCCGCCCCCGGATATCCGAGTATAAAAGGGAGACGGCGTGCTGCATTCATTCACCTTTTGTTCTTCAGAGCCTTCACACTGATCGACTTCGAGACTTCAAACTCTACGCCGAATTACTGCTGGAATCTTACGACGTGGTGCAGCGGACTTTCCCTTCCTGCAGCGACTTCCCCTGGGCGTCTCGGCAGTTCCAGGAGTGTTTGTGTTTTTTTCTCTAAAAGAGCAAATTTCTCCAGAGTGGCATGTCCTGCTGTTCTCATGGATGCAACACACTCATCGAGGAGGAGGACGGACACGATGTCTGCTTCCAGTACGCTGGGGCAAACGTTGTGGATATGTCCTGCCCGCACTGCGGGCGGTTGACGATTCAGACGTTGCGTCACTGGTGGCTGTGTTCCCACGGGACTCAGCCACCACCACGTCTGCTCCCCGTTCCGTGACGGCAGGACTACGGCAAGCAGCGAGGGTGATATGAGGATTACTGTGAGCGTTAAGCCTTCAGCCACTGGCTCACGGACCGTTCGCACCTCGTCTCGCTCGTCTGACCGTTCCCCAGGAGATGGTCCCACCATCTTGTTCCTCAACCACGTATTCGTAAACGGTGCGTGATAATGATGAGATGTCCCTTGCAGCATCGGGGGGTGACGTACTGCCATCCGACTCCGGTGATTCCTCGGAGCTCCCATGCTTTCCCGGGCTGCCGTGAGCGTTGGGTTGCAGTGCCCGCACTGCCTCTCCCGGCGCTCGCGGCTGGATACATGGTGCCTCAGGCTTGAGTGCGGCTCCAAGCTGCACCAGCCCCCAGTGCCGTGTTTACCGGAAGTGCATGAGGAACTTAGTTAGACCTGGAACGCCCCCTTTCGGCGCATCCACGTCAAACAAGTTCTGTCACCCTCTCTTCCCTCGAGGGTGAGGCAGCTAGAGGATACATTGATATCCCCCAGGTGGAGTGTGCCTCCGCAGTGCACTCGTGCCCGCAGGCGGCGGCCACCTGGGGGGCTCGACGTAGACTCCCGTCCATAGCATGTAGGGTCTTGGCATCTCTGGTGTCGAGAGCTTACATTGCTGCGGGTCAAGCTGCCTCCTCTCTCCACGCTATGGCTCCTGCCAGGCCAAGGCTTTGAGAGAGCTCCACGAGGGTAAGACCGACCCAGCGCTTATGCAGGAACTCGCCGCCACCGACCTCGCTCTACAGGTGACCAAGGTGACCGCGCGGGTCCTGGATCGGGTGATGTCCACACTTGTGGTCCATGAGAGACACCTCTGGCCGAACCTTACACAGATGAGTAACGCCGAGAAGGTCTGTTTTCTCGACGCACCCATCTCACAAGGGGGGGGTTGTTTGGTGATACTGTCGAGCCGCAGTTCTCGGCAGTAAAGAAGAAGACAGAGGATATCAAGCATATCCTCGGCCGCCCTCGGCCGTTGAGTCCCGTGCACCATCTGCCTCCCAGCAGCCCTGATCCTCTTTGACGCCCTCCGGCTCCGGTGCCCCCCCACTCAGGTGGCCCCCCAGAAGAGACATCGAAGAGGAGACCATCGCCACGTCAGCAACCGCATGGAAAGCAGAAGCGGCCCGCATGGGAAGACTCCAGGGAGATCGAGAATAACAGCGGGCCCGACCCCAGCAATTCCATCGCTGGGTGGTCGATCCGGGACGGTTCCTGCCCCGTCCCAACAGCCCACTCTCTTCAGAGTTTCCTCTCTCTCTGGGTGTTGATCACAGCCGCTCTCACCTTCTACACAACGGTGTTCGGCAACTTGATGTTGAGTCACGGCGAAACCCAATGTCGAGGATAATCAGCAGCCCTCAGCACTCTCAATCGACAGTGCGTTGTGCTACATCATCGCCAGGCAGGTAAGCAGCAGAGCCGATCTCCTCCCCGGGGGCTCCCCACGGCAAGGGATCCGCACTGCTCGCCATCGAACCACCCCCGGGAGGTCAATTAAGCAGATCGTACCCCTAGCCCCTGTCTCGGTCCCTGGGAGCCTGACTAGAGCCCCCAAACCGTCACGGTGGCTACGGGATGCGATCCGTCTCGGCTACGCGATCCAACTCGCCAGACGCCGACTCAAGTTCAGAGCATCCTCTCAACCTCAGTCAGAGGCTAGGATGCTCCCGTGCTTCGGGCCAGGGTCACCACCCCTCTGGCAAGCGATCGTGCTCGTCCCTCTAGTCGAGATGTTCAACGGGTTTTGCAGCCCATACTTCATCGTCCCCAAAAAGGGGATCTGCGTACCCTGTACAGGCACCTACTCAAGCTGCCGTTCAGCATGCTCACGCAGAAGCGCATCCTGGCGTCTACCAGATGTCAAGATTGGTTCATGGCAATTGACCTGAAGGACGCTCACTTTCATGTCTCGCTTTCGAGGGCGGGCATGTCAGTACAGAGTCCTCCCTTTCGGTCTCTCCCTCGGGGAGAGAGGTGTGTGGGTACTAAACCATCTCGACGACTGGCTCATCTGGGCACACTCGCGATATCTGTTGTGTACACACAGGGACCTAGTGCTCCGGCACCTAGATCGGTTGGGACCACAGGTCAACCGAGAAAAGAGCAAGCTCTCCCCTGTGTAGAGCATCCTCTTTCTCGGTATGGAACTTGACTCTGTCTCCATGACAGCTTGACTAACTCAGTGCGCGCTCAGTCAGTGTTGAACTGCCTGAAACACTTCAGGCAGTCAGCGGTCCTCCTGAAACAATTTCAGAGGCTCCTGGGCACATGGCATCCTCGGTGGTGGTGGTCCCCCTCGGGTTGATGCATATGCGACCGCTTCAACACTGGCTACAGAGTCGGGTTCCCTGGAGAGTGTGGAACACCGGCAGCAGGCGTATGGCCATCACGCCTCTCTGCCGACGCACCCTAACCCCCTGGTCTTCAATGACCTTTTTGGCGGACAGAGTCCCCCTAGGGTAGGTCTCAAGGCACGTCGTGGGACGACGGATGCCTCCCTGCAGGGTTGGGGTGCCGTGTGCAACGGGCACGCAGTGTCGGGGCATTGGACGGGCCCCCGCCTGCGTTGGCATATCAACTTCCTAGAGTTGTTGGCTGTGCTACTTGCACTGAAGAGGCTGCAGCCTCTCGTGCAAGTCAAGCACGTGCTGGTCCGGTCGGACAGCACAACTGCCGTGGCATATATCAAT